>NC_050454.1:62786234-62923734 GCF_903995425.1 Onychomys torridus
GCTACCAATTGTCCCTTCTGTTCCTTCTTCTACCATTATTATTTGAGATAGTTGTAGGGCTGGGGAGTTGCTCTCCAGTTAGGGCATGAGCATCTCTCGCAGAGGACCTTCTCAGCACCCCTTCCAGGCAGCTAGCTCCCAGCTGCCTGCTATTCCAGCTCTAGAGCATCGGATGTTCCTCTTCTGGTTCCCAAGGCACTTGCACTTGTTGTACCAGAACATAACCACATCCACATGCTTTTCATAAAACAAAATATCTTAAAAATATCAGTTGATCTCTTTTGAACTTGGTCCTCAAAGAAAATGAGATACACAGAGAGATCAAGTGTGTGCCTGTGTGGCTGAATTGTAAAACTGGATATTATTGGGCCCTTAAACAGAACTCATTTGTTGAATTTACACAGCCAAGCTTAAGTGACTAGTTCACAGGTTCTTAGAGTTAAGGTCAAATAATATGTTTCTAATTTCAGGAATAGTTTTCCTTAGATTTTCCTGAATCTCCTAACATTATTTTCCAATAAGTAATTCTGTTCCATGTATTATTCCCCTTAAATGCAGAGTGACCCTTAATGCCCAACAAGATCTTTGTGTATGAAAATGGCCCTGTATGGAGGTGAGGACAAATGGGGTATGGAGAAGTGGTGATAATCTAGCCTTCAGATTCTCTATTAAAAAATATAGAGTGTAGCATTTCTGTATCCCGGGGAAATGATGTTGCTATGGCGACTGCTTATATGAATCCCAGTGAAACTGACATTAGCACCAGTCCTCTGATTTCAGCTGCCAGTGAGTTAAGGTTGCTCAGCCTCCAAAGATTTCTGTTGGTTGTTGAATATGTATCTCCAGGGCAGCAGAGCGAAGCATGTAAGGTATCTGTAGGAAGTCATCTTTTCCTATAACAAAGTAGGGAATGGGAGATAAGACACCCAGACTTTTGAAGAGGAGGATTTATGTTCTCATTGCATCCAGAATATCCATGAAATATCTTTTTGTAGTTATACATATAGGAAAAAAGAGAGGCATACATTCAAGATGCTGCTGCTGCAATGAGGAATGAACCTAGGGCCCTGTGCAGGCTGTGCAAGCTCTCTACTACTTTAGTATTATTATTTTTGTATACATTTTTGTACATATATTTGTACACTTATTGTAAATATATAATTATGTACATATGCACATAAATACTTGTGCATATACACACAAAATATTTTGTATATATATAAACATAAAGTGTGTGCGTGCATGCGTGTGTATGTGTGTGTGTGTGTGTGTGTGTATGCATCTGTATGTGTGTGCAGTCATCAGGCTTGGTGGCCAGTGCCTTTACACGTGGAACTATCTCATTGGTCCCTTCTTGTTACTTTATAGATTGGGAACAGACCTTTGTTACATTGTCCAGGTTGACCTTAAACTTGGGATCCTCTTACCTAAACTGCGTCATCAGGCTTGATTCTGAAGATTATTCTTTTTGTGTGCCTTAAGATATAACTTCATAAATAAAAATTTTGCACAAATAAAACTTCCACACCTTAATACAATCTTTGTTTGCCTGCAAGAAATATAGCAAATTCCAATTAAGATTTTTCAGTAACATTGTAAACAATTTACAACAATAACATATGTCTTCTGCTTTGCTTCATGGTATGGAAATATGGCTTATCTTTCTTAATGTTACTGCAATTCCAGTTCCATTGTTCAAGAAGATAGAGGATAAACTCAAACTTTCTGAAACTAAACTGAAATGATCACATATTTCTTAGTGTAAAGACCCCAATGGCCATGCTGAGAAATAGTAAAGTATCTTTCCTTGGCAAGGAGTTGTTTCAGGATTTAATTTACAAAGGGCTGCTTTCTAACATATTGTCCCCTTTAAAGGTGATAGTTTGATGATCATGGAACTCTCACTCTGCATAATCCCTTCATGGCCTTCCTCCCCCAATCTATGTGTACCTTGTGCATTCTATTAAAATACTGGTTTGCTTGACTTTTTTATCCATGCTTTTCCCAGACCATAGAACCCTGGGATGCTGGATCTGTGCTTTAAGTCTATGTGTCTTCTACTGGACAGCTATTTAAAAAACCTATCACTTAAGTTTTACTGCACTAAGTGCTGTGTATCAGTTCCTCCGTGATTCAAATGGTCCACCCTGCAGCACTTTAAGACCGAAGATAAAAACTCAACATGGCCCCAGGAGCTCCCTGAAACTGACCAGATTCACTAGGCTCCTCCCTCCCAAGAGTAGACAATAAAGACTGCTGAAAGTCACCCTCAGATAAGGCAAAGAAGGTTGTGAGACTAGACCTGCTGCCTGGAAGGAGTTTAGGCTAACTGAGCTAGCTGAAAAGGGCGCTCCCCTGCCTATTGAGCTGCCTGCAGGTTGTCTAGTGTGCTCTAGGTTCCTAATTTTTGTCAGCTGTCACTTGTGTTGGGGTGGGCTTTGGTGACTCGACTATCTTTGAATAATTTCTGCTCCTGTAAGTGATCCCAATGAAACTCATTGGTTCACCAAGTTGGGCTTTGGTGGTATTTGTACTTTGGTCTATTGTGGGCCCCCTTCTGTGGTGAGTAGATGTGTGTGTAGTAGGAAAATTATGTCACACAAAATAAAGTATTTTAATGTATTTGAAAAATGAAACAGCCTATGGTGGTCACACAGAAAATATGTTTTAAAAAAACCTGTTACTGAACATGCTCTGGAAGATGGACTGCAAGGTTGAAATGAGTAACATTTATCTCTAATAAGTTAATATCACCTTTGAAAATACTTTACATGAGAGAACGCTGATATGCATTGTTTTAGAGTGAGGTTTCATTAGATTTATGGGTTCAATTGCTTAATGTTTTTCTTCTCCTGAGGTTGACCAAGGACGCCTCTTTTCTAGAGGGTTGTTTTTAGTCTGTTTTTATACTATATTTCTTCAAAGCATTGGCTATCTCCAGAGGTCCATTTAATTCCCTGTCCCCTTAGTCCCAAATTCTGTGTGAAGATCTGTGCTCATTGGTTTTCTAAAATATAATTGGAGAACCTCAGAATCTGCTGTTCTGAATCTCCCGCTGCTCCTAAAGCCTTTTACATTTTCTTTTACAGACTCAGTCTCTCTCTCTCTCTCTCTCTCTCTCTCGCTCTCTCTCTCTCTCTCTCTCTCTCTCTCTCTCTCTCTCTCTCTCTCTCTCTCTGTGTGTGTGTGTGTGTGTGGTGTCTGTGTCTGTGTGTCTCTGTTTGTCTGTGTGTGTCTCTCCATTATCCACTCAAGCATGAGCCAAGAAAGTTATCTTAGTCTTATCTTTCTCCATTATCCTGTACACCTCAGATCCTTTGATTTATATCCCTAAATACTTCTGGAATCTTGACCTTCCTCACCAACTCTCCTGCTTGATATTCTCTAATTGTCTCTCACCCCACACCCTAATTGGTCTTCCACTTTTCAAACTTGACCTTTATGAAATCCATTCACCAGACCGAAAATAATCTATCCAAAATAAAATTGACCTTTAGAAAAAAAATCCATCAAAGACTACTCATTTTCTGCCCACTTATATGAGGCTCCTGTGACCCACCCTTGCCCATCCCAAGAGTTTTGATTTCTTAATCTGGACCTGACATTTTCCTCTTTTCACTGGATACCCGACAGTAGAATTTCTGTTCTCAAATATCGTTGGCTTTTCCTTGAGTCGAAAACTTTTTTGAGTTGTTCTCTTGTTGAACAATCCACTAAAGCACTGAATTACTTCTGAAGTCTCTTGTCACTTTCTTGAGGTACATATCCTTTTTCTTTTTTTCTTGGGAATTCCCATAGTTTATCATTAATTATAAGGTTATATTAAAATTATGACTATTTGTTTGTTTCCTACCAGACACTGAATTTCTTGAGAGGCCAAATTATTTCTTCTTCCTCTTTCCAAGGCCTAGTGTGTAGATATAGTCGAGCACCTGGGATGAAACAGAACTGATAGAAGACAAGGGAAACTTGTACTCTCATTTATCATTACAAACTAGAAATTTCACCCAATGCTAGTACAGAAAAGACCACACTGTCATATCACCTTTATCATATAATATTGATTACCACTCTACTAGATGCTAAATATAAAGTATTAAACTTTTACCTGCACCATAAACCCAGGTAATCTCTCAAAAATTCTGGCAAAGATAAAGAGGAAAATAGAGAATGTCACTCACTGAACTAATAAGGGACAGAGTGGAGCTGTTTGTAGAGATAAATTCTCACCAATATTGCCTTAGGTATGGCCAAGTAACCTCATGTCCAAGCTTTAAATTGTTAGGCATCTTAATGAAAGGGGTACACATGTTCACAGCCATGTGTGTGACATTGGTGCAGGAATTACTTGTGCACCCAATGAAATCTGACAGTGAATATGCACTGCTCTTCCTCATAGGTGAGATTTCTCAGTAATGGCTGTAGCATGCAGAATATGCAGTCCATGGGGATCATGGAGTACCACAGCAATTTGGCATGTGCTTCTGTGATTATTTGAATGACTTCTGTGTGACTACTTATCCTCCCATAGAAATTTGCTGTAATAACCATAGATTAATGACCTTTCATGCTTATTAAGCTCCAAGGATGAAAATGTCTGACAGCTTGGGAGCCTGGAAACCTTGGCAAAGAAGATGACGTGAGTCAATCATACTTCTCTTTGTATATTCTGGAAATATTCTAGTTTTTGTGGCCTGTCTTCAGGATAATGACAATGACAATATAAATGCACAACCATTATTTTCTATGTGATGTCTTTACAATTTTTTTTCAGCATCTTTTGGATTTTTCTCACTAGTAGACACATAAAGTATCCTCAACTTCTTCCCAATTGCGAAAATAAGGTAAAACATTACCACTTTTAAAATTAAAAAGGGCCTATAATTTATATTACTAATTTAATTGATATTAATAAGTAGTATATTATAAATTTTTTATTATGTGTTTTAATTTTATACATCAGCCATGGGTTCCCCTGTCTTCCCCTGTCCCGCCCCCACCCCCACCTCCCCTCAGCCCCTCCACTCCATTCCCATGTCCTCCAGGACCAAGACACCCCTGGGGATTCATTTAAACCTGGTGGATTCAGTACAGGCAGGTCCTGTCCCCTTCTTCCAGGCTGAGCATGTGTCCCTGTGTAAGCCCAAGGTTCCAAACAGCCAGCTCATGCACTAAGGACAGGTCCTGGTCCCACAGCCTGGGTGCCTTCCAAGCAGATCAAGCTATTCAATTGTCTCACTTATCCAGAGGGCCTGATCTAGCTGGGGGCTCCACAGCCTTTGGTTCATAATTCATGTGCTTCCATTCATTTGGCTATTTGTCCCTATTTGAACCTTGGATTCAAAAATTAATGTTCTTGCAGACCCTCCTCTTTCTCGACAGTTGGACACCTGGAGCTCCACCTGGAGCTCCACCTGGAGCCTGGCTGAGGATCTCTGCATCTACTTCCATCAGTTATTGGATAAGAGTTCCAAGATGACTGTTAGGGTGTTTAGTCATCTGATCACCAGACTAGGTAAGATTAGGCTTTCTCTCGACCATTGCCAGCAGTCTACAGAGGATATATCATTGTGGATTTCTGGGGACCTGTCAAGCACTCTGTCTATTCCTGTTCTCATGTGGTCTTCATTTATCATGATCTATTATTCCTCATTCTCCCTTTCTGTTCTTGATCCAGCTGGGATCTCCTGCTCCCCTAAGCTTTCTTTCCCTCAAATCTTGCCCTTCATTGCTCCTGCTGTCGTCCAGGTTGTTCATATAGATCTCATCCATTTCTCTGTCATTGGGTGATCCCTGGGTCTTTCCTAGGGTCCCGTTTTCTAGGTAGCCTCCCTGGAGTTGTGTAGTAGTCTAGTCATCTTTGTTTTACATCTAATATTCTCCTATGAGTGAGTACATACCATGTTTTTCTTTCTGAGTCTGGGTTACCTCACTCAGGATGATTTTTTCTTTACAATTATTATATGTATTTATTTTATTCTTTGAGAATTCCATACATATGCACAATAAATATGATCAAATTAACCCTTTGCTTCCCCTTCTCACTCTTCCAGTATCTACCTAACATGCTCCCTCTCAACTTCATATCCTCTTTTTTTTTTGATAGCTACTAAGTCCAGTTAGTGCTGCCCATATGGGTATGGGACCACCAACTGGAGCTGTGGAGGCAGAATCAGTTTTCTATGATAGGCGCTATCTTTAAAGAACATTTTGCAAAGCAATTGTGACCTTATCTGCTGAAAACAACAGACTTTAGTCTGGAGTGCATTTTCTTATCAATTCTGTTTTTATATTCAGCACAATTGTGCTTCTGCACACAGAATCATGCAGCAATCATTGTAGAAGCTAACAGAATGCTAATAACACAGACGTGATTCAGGTCACTGCTAATACTTTAGCAATGAGTGTTGAACTGAATGCCATATTTTGGTAATGTGCTGTGCTTGTAGACCTTGTTGTTTTCAAGATCTCAAAATAAAATTGGAAAGTAGAAGGCATGCCTATGAAAGTGTTCCCTCTGTCTGAGTCTTAGGTTGCCAGTCCTGGACATTAGCTAGTGGCTTCCCATTTGATCACACCATTCTACAGGGGAAGAAGAGTGTCAACATTTTCTCTTAGAAAGCACTAAGGTTACAAGTGTCATTACTAACTTGAAGAATAGAGTTGCATGTTAACAGTTATCTGTGTTGATGTGTGTCGCTTTAGCTCATTTTTCACTGTTGTTTATATTAACATATACTGTGAACATGAAAATATCATTATTTCATTATTTGTCTGAATGCTTCCAATTCACAAATCCCAACATACTTAAAGAGTCATAATACTTTTAATGCTATGGGTTGCATGAAGTTTTGCAGGTTTTTGTACCTATAGTCTTAGAAATGCCCTTATTTGTTACATGTATTAAGTTGCATCTTATAATGAAGTAAAAATTTCTATTGAGTATTAACAGTAAAAAATAAAGACTTATTTTCAACGATTACTGTTCAAGATCTCACTAGTTCTTCCTCTAATTAAATTACTTACTTATACTTTTTATGTACAAAATCCTATTATTTGTGAAACTGGTTTCTTTACCTCTAATCTTATTACTTTATTTTTGTCTAATAACTTTATCTGGCAGTGGCAAAGCACAGTGTCCAAGCACTCAGTAATATAGTCCATGCTTTGTTTTTCCAAGTGATACTGCAATTCACTTTAGTTTTCAAATTTACTGAGAAGAGGACATCAGTAATGTCAGAATAGGAGGTCCTTGGCTATCTATGTTCCATGGGAGCTCAAAAAAAACCCCAAAGAAATCCAGAAACTGGTCTAAGCCATACAACTGAGAAAATATCAAAGTAGAAAATTTTAGACACGTTCAGACCATGTGCATGCATAAAGTCCTGGGTTTGATGCCCTGTACAGCATAAAGGATTTATGGGGATCCCTGAAGCAGGGCCTATGCCTATATCAGAACTTGAGAGGCAAGAGGTAAAAATCAGAAATTCAAGATCATACTAGGCTTCTTAGCAAATATGAGGCCAACTTGTAATATCTGAGAAAAAACTCTCAGGAAACAAGTCCAAAGTACTCAGGAGGCCATTGAGACATAAGATGCCTGACCAGACAAAGGTCATGACTGCCTAGCCAACAACATACCTGGATTTCATCTTTGGAACTTACATGGTAGATGGGGAGAATCAAATCCTGCAAGTTGTTCTCTGACTTCCACACCCCCACTGTGGTACATGCACACTTGCATACATATCACAAAAACATATACAAATCAATAAATGCACACAAAAATGTAAGTTAAAAAATAACAAAATGGCAAAATGGTCGGGCAGTGGTGGCACACACCTTTAATCCCAGCACTCGGGAGGCAGAGCCAGGTGGATCTCTGTGAGTTCAAGGCCAGCCTGGGCTACCAAGTGAGTTCTAGGACAGGCACCAAAAACTACTCGGAGAAACCCTGTCTCAA
This sequence comes from Onychomys torridus, assembly GCF_903995425.1. NCBI lineage: Eukaryota > Metazoa > Chordata > Mammalia > Rodentia > Cricetidae > Onychomys > Onychomys torridus. The sequence continues at coordinate 62,794,198 of NC_050454.1, forward strand.
AAAACTAAAAAAAAAAAAAAAAAAAAAAAAGAGGCCCATGCTTATTAATTAAAAGCAATAATGATAATGTTAAAAGTGCCCACATCACCTATTATAATCCATTTTATGTTGCTGTAAAAGAGCCTGTGCAGCCTATTAAGAAAAGAGGTAATTTGGGTCATCATTTCTGGTGGCTGGAGTGTTGAGATGACTTGTTGCCAGTGTCCTGGTTCTGGGTCAGATGGCTACACACCAGCCTGGTTAAAAAAAAAAAAACAAAAACAAATAAAACCAAAAAAACCAACAGTATGAAGAAGGGGCATGTATATGAGCTAGGACAAAGAACCTGTATGGAATAGGTTCACTCTTTTAAATGTTCATTTTTCTATCTATCTATCTATCTATCTATCTATCTATCTATCTATCTATCTGATGTATATATATGGGTGTTTTGTCCTTTCCTGAATGTATTTTTGTCCATCATATTTGTGCCTGGTAAAATTGAGGCCAGAAGAGGGTTTATAATCCTCTGAGACCAAAGTCATGAGCCTATCTGTTGGTGCTAGGAATTGAACCCATGTTTTCTTGAAGGTATTAACCACAGAGCCATGTCTAAAGTCTCCCAATCAGTAAAAAAAATAAATTTTATATGTATGGATGCTTTGCCTGGGTTTAATCTCCACTGCAGCACCACTTGTGTGACCCTGGAGGCCAGAAGAAGACATTAGATTACCTGGAACTGGATTTATAGATGGTTAGGAACCACAATGTGGATGTGGGAATAGAACCTGGGTCCTCTAGGGGAACATTCAGTGCTCTTAACCATTGAGCTATCTCTCCATACCCCAGGTTTACTCATTTTCTGACTGTTCTCTCACAGGAATAAATCTACACTTGGTAGACTAGATCTACTCCCAGAAGCCAGATTTTAATACATTTATGATGGTGAAGACACCCTGACCTTATTGATTCCAGTGGAGCCCATGTCTGAATGGCCCCAGCACTACAGAACAAGTACTCTTAGGTCCCAACCTTCATCTTGGAATATCCGTGGCATAAGCTATCTGTCAACTAGAGCAGTATCCTGATCATCTACAGAGTCAAACAATCCCTAACAATATCCCAGTGATGTTTCAACAGAATTTAAACAATTTTTAATTACTTCAAACCATGAAATAACCAAGGCGACAGTGCAATTTTATGAAAGGGCAAAGTTATAAATGCCATACTTCCCCTCATTTCAATTTATATTACAGGCATGGTAATCAACAGACTATAGCACCACATAAAATCAAACACATGAAACATTCAAGAAATAAATCTAATTTTCTATGGTCAAATAATCTTGCCATCCACACACAATAGAAAATCATATTCTCTTCAACCAATGGTTCTTCAAAAACTAAATATACAGAGAGAGAGAGAGAGAGAGAGAGAGAGAGAGAGAGAGAGAGAGAGAGACAGAGACAGAGACAGAGACAGAGACAGAGACAGAGAGAAAGCAAACTGAGAAACTCAAAGGCTTAGAATATGACTTAAACTCAGGAAGCATGACTCAAATTTCTCCTTTCAAAAGTTCTTTTCTCTTGGTACCCACTTTCAGAAGATGTGTACCAGAACTTTTGCCAGAGCAATATCATGGTGCATAGAACTTTTAATATTATACATTGGGAACAAGGGACCAGGATGTTTTCCTTTATCTGATACCGACAGGGCTGAAAGAACTATCTTACACTCCTTTTGTTCACAAAGCACCATGGAAGCAACCCCTTTGAACAACAAGAGTAAGATAAAGTTGATTTTCTTTTTCCACTTAACTTTATTAAATATCTAGTTCATAGAAAGCCAACAAACCAGCGAAATGAACCATTCTTATCTGGTGATTTTTGTCTGCCTCCAAGGAAGCAGCTTTATTTTGGAATGATGCTGTCAAAAGATAAGGGAGTTCTGTTCATATTTGGTAATTTACTCATAGTAGGCTTGGAACTAGATTAAAGGATAAAATATTTCCTTTAGGAAAAAACAAAAGTGAAAAGAGAATCTCATCCAGTGGATCCAGAATAATGCCTTATACAGACCCATGTACATACACACACAGACAGGCACACCAAAATAAAGTGAAGAATACCAGAAGTCAGTACAATAAACCATGAGGGTGCAGAACACCAAAATAAAATTTCAAGTAATGACACAAAAACTTATTCTATTCTATATATCACCTATTCTGCACTTGAGGTGTCCTGTGAAATCACCAACCAAAGAAGACATAGAAATGAGTGGCTATGCTCAGATGATTTCGTTTTAGTCATTTTTCTTCTGGCTTTGTTAAAGTATATTTGGCAAGTGTTATTATATACACTTATGAGGAAGAACATGACGTGCTGTTGTATGTATACCGTGAGAAATGACAATGAACAGAGTAGCTAGCATATCCGTCATCTAATATGCTTGTCATTTATTTTTTAATTTATTTATTTTTTGGTCTTTTGAGACAAGGTTTCTCTGTGTAGCTTTGCACCTTTCCTGGAACTCACTTGGTAGCCCAAGCTGGCCTCAAACTCACAGAGATCCACCTGGCTCTGCCTCCCGAGTGCTGGTATTAAAGGCGTGTGCCACCACTGCCCAGCTCCATTTATTTCTAGTAAGAATTTCTAAACTGTTCAACACTTTATGGCTTACTTAATTGACTGAGCTGTTGTGCGAGGTGACACAAACTTGAACAGCCAAATAGGGAGTCTTTTATAAAGAAGTGTTCTGGTTGCTAATTGATGTAGGATGGTCTCATCCACTACAGAAAATGCCATCCCTAGGCAGGTGGGCCTAAGATGTATAAGTAGCTGAGCAACCCAGAAAGCAGAAATATAAACAGCATTTTCTTTTCTTTTTCTTTTTCTTTCTTTTTTTTTGAGACAGGGTTTCTCTGTGTAGTTTTGGCGCCTGTCCTAGATCTTGCTCTGTAGACCAGGCTGGCCTCGAACTCACAGAGATCCGCCTGGCTCTGCCTCCCGAGTGCTGGGATTAAAGGCATGCGCCACCTCTGCTGGGCAAGCAGCATTTTTTTTTTTTAATGTCCCTGTTTGGGTTCCTGCCTGAGTTCCTTCTCTCAGTGATTGGCTATAATATAGAAATGTAAGATGAAAGAAATAAACATTTTCCTTCCTCAAATTAGCTTTGGTCAATATTTTATCACAGCAACATGAAGCAAACTATGACAACCATAGACTATATCATCAGGAATTATGACTCAATGGCATAGGATCCATGTCCCTTTGGAGCACCTTTCCTGGTTTCTGTGACACATACAGAAACATTATTCTGAATTTCTTAACACTTATGAATATTTTTTTCTAAATGGATAGTTCAAACTGGTGATTCTTGGAAGATAAGCACTGGGAAGTTATATTATGGCATCTTGATACTACTACTCATCACTCAGGTAAAATTTACACACTGTAAAATACACAGGTGTTAGATATTAAATTTAATGAAGCTTGACAAATGATAGGTATATCATTATTAATGTTTTTACAGATGACCATGAACTCTTGAATAGCATGCTCTTTGCTTTTTTAAGTTAAAAAATTTCATACATTTTGTATTTTGAGCATATTCTTTCCTGTCTACCAACTCTCCCAGTTCCTACTGTCCCCCACAAGTCACGTTCTTTTTCTTTCTTAAAACAAACAAATGAACAAAACTCAAGCCTCAAATAAAACAAACTACAAATCAAAGCAATAATAACAATGAAAAACACAGAATCTGTTTTATGCTGGTCCATCATTCCTGAGTATGAGTGCTGTCCTGAAATGTGGTTGATATACCCAATCTCATGACATTGAAGAAAAAGAAATTTTCCTTCTTGTAGCTACCAATTGTAAACAGCTTCTTGGTTAGGGGTGAGAGTTTGTGCTCACTTCCCCTTCTCCCTGTTGGGAATTTGTCCGGTTTGAACTTGGAAAGATCTTGTGCATGTTGTGACTGACTCTGTGAGTTCCTATTGGGTCTTGGAAACACGGTTTCACAGAAGTTGTCCACCACCTCTTACTCTTAGAGATTTTCCACTCTCTCTTCCACATAGACCCAAAGCACTGAGGGAAGGGGTTTGATGAAGAGATCTCCTTAAGGACCTCTGCTCCAAAGTCTCTCACCCTCTGCACATTGTGATCTCTATGTTAGTCACCATCTGCTGTAAGAAGAAACTTCTCTGATGAGGGCCAAGTGATGTACTGATATGTGGGTATAGCAATATGTCATTAGTAACTGTTTCATTTTTATATTCATTGGCAGTACCCTCTCCCTAGGGTCCATGACCTATCTAGTCTCAGGTTCTTGCCTCATTAGCACTGTTAAACAAAGGTTCCACTTCATGGAGCAAGCTTTAAACGTAATGAAAAAGTAGTTGGTTACTCCCTCAACATTTGTGGAACTATTGCACCAGTGGCTATGTCTTTCAGGCAGGTCATGATTGTATCTTGCAGAGTTTGTAGTTGTGTGATATTGGTTATTATTTGTCTCCTCTGGTAGCTTGTATAGTATCTTCCAGCACTATGAAAAATAGTTATCAGGGATGAAGTTGTAACTCATTCCTGGTACTAGGTGTTTTATTTGGTGTTCTTTGCTTCTTTCTTCTATTTAGATGGGCATTTTAGATTTATCCTTGTTTGAAACTGTTATGATTAACATTTCTCTACTCTGGTACTAATCTTGCTAATGGATGCTGGTTATTAATATAAGTTTGTACTGTCAGTTTTGCTAGTGTATGGCCTGAAGGAAATAGGGACAAAATGAGAAATTTAAATGATATGAACACAAAGTTTCATACCAGGAAACATTGTCACCTTCCACTCAAGCAATCTGAGAGACCCTACCCTTTTCCTTCTTGGTGCAAAGAACAAAAATGAGGAGCATGTGGAAGCCTTGAGATACCAAATAAAATACTCAGAGGTATTTGCTATGTCTAACATCTTAAATATCAAGAAAACATTATGGTGTTCCCATGTGTCCAAACTCATCAAATTCCATATATTATATATGTATCTATATAAAACAGTGTGCACTAAATTGGTTAAAATGAACCTTTCTTATACAAAGATTTCATGAGGGTCTATATACACATATGAACTATAAACATACCAGTTCATAGAAAAGACAGCATGTCAGATTAGGTCCTGCTACATAAGAGGACAGTGCTACTGCCGTTAACTCTGGTTATCATGGCTACACTCTTTCCCATGGTACCCTATTCTACTCTACATTCTACTCTACTCCACATTCTAGGACGTTGCTATAGTTCTACTGGAATTTTCCTTAATGTATTATTAATCTTTTCATTTGTGGGGGGTTATGGACATTATGAGGTGGCTCTTGGGCAAATTTTTTATTCTAGTCATGATTCAATTGTTTACTTAGATGATGACCCAATTTTGAGGCATGTTATGAATATACTTCTCCAATTTCTGATACTGGGGTGGATTTTTAAAGTTAATTTTTCTAATTTTAAATCATTTTAGTTAGGTTCTGGAAGGAAAGCATTTATTGTCAGTATTTTTGTCATGATCTTAAAGATGTAATCTTTACTCAGAGTTCCTGTAAATATCTCTCTGGAAGTTTCGAATCTAGGCATTGATATTTTCAAGTTAACAAGAATGAAGCAAAGGAGATAAGCACTTTGTCCCAGGATGCTTTCTGTTGCTGTGATAAACCAATCTCTGAGCAACTTGGTGGGGGAGGAAGAAGTTTGTTTTAGCATATACTTCCAGGTCATAGTCTATCAAGGAGTGAAGTCAAAGCAAGAACAGAAGCAGGGAGTGAAGCAAAACCTACAGAGGAAGAGCTGCTGTCTTGCTGACTTGCTGTCTGGGTCATGCTCAGTCAGCTTTTTCATGTCACCAGGACCACCTGTGTAAGGCTGTCACTGCTCACAGTGTGTCGGACCCTTCCAATCAATCCACCATTGTGAGAGTTCCTTATAGACATAGCCACAGGCCAGTCTGATACAGGAAATTCTTCAACTGAGATTAGATTCCATCTTCCTAGGTGACTCTTGGTCTATGTCAAGTTGACTATAAAACCCAACTAGGACATCATTATTTAGATTTTCATTGATTTCAGATTGAGGAGGAATAGCTTTTTGGTTTTGTTTTTTGTTTTCTCATCAATATCACCTTATAGAAGTTTACCTGGCTGAACCTAGGCAATATATCCGAGAAGGAGTTTACAGTGCTTGGCTCTCCATATGACACTTGATATTGTTATATACTCTTAGGCTTTGGAAAGTCATCATTTGGTACAGGGACAGGTAGAAAAAGCTTATTTTCAGAATTCCACTTTATTATGTTATGTGTAAGAAAATAAAGCATCATAGTGTTCATGTAGGTAATTACATTTGAATAATAAATAATAGTCTATAAAATCAAATTGCCCATGACAATAAGCAATATATTTGTGTTTTCTAACATTAGCCTTGTAATCTGGTAAGGTTAAGTTAATTTTAATAATTGTTATCTCTGTCTACAATCAAGGAACTTCTAGAATCTCTTGGGTCTCTTCAGTTTCTCTTATCCAGAAGATGATACGCTACATTTGCATGCATTAACACATTTTTCCCAACGACTTCCCATTTCAAATTGACTCATGTAGGTTCATGTGTTCAAGTTCACATGTTTTTGCTAAAAATAGTGCCCTTTGTGGTCTGTCAAAACTCACAACCTATCATTTTTTAGTTACTTCTAGTAGCTTCTGTTCTATTCTAAGGTAGCTGTAGCTGTTGCTCCTGTCACAGTCAAAAGAGACATCGGAGTATAGTGCTGTGCAGAGCAATGTACAACCCACATTACATAGTCATCTGTGAGGAGTATGCTGATGTTGTGTCTTCCTATCTTTGTCCTACAGGGTATGCAGATGCCAGCACCTGTTTCAAAGCAGGAGAATGTTCTCCATAGAATCATGATGCTTCAGAAAGAGGTGGACTTAGTACCTCTGTCACAGTGTGTATGTGTGTTTTTATTCAGTGTTCCCTTGTTCTTGGGGCTTCTTTAGTCATTCAAGAGGCAGAGAACACAGATTCAAAGACTATGGGAGCCAGAATGCTCTATGGCATTTGGTGCTAAACATAAACCCTTTACTGGATTGTTACTGCACAAATTCCCCAGACTCTTTGATGGCTTCACTTACTAATAATTCAGACTGATCAAAATACATTTGAATTCTAGCAGTAGCCACAGATTGTACTCAAGCTGTTAATTACCCCCATTCTTATACACACATACTGATTTTATCTTTTTTTTTGAGACTATAAGATAATTACAACATTTCTCCCTTTCCTTTTCTCTCTCCAAGCCCTCTGATATACCCTTCTGTGCTCTCTTTCAAATTCATGGCCTCTTTTTCTCATTAATTGTCATTATATGTATATTGTTTTGAAAATTAAAATTCTGTTCCCTCTTACAGATTTTCAGAGCTCCAAACTTAATTTCAAGCTATTGAAATTTAAATAGCTTGGTTTCTTGTGCCCAGACTTCTACTAAGCTTCCAGGTGAGAGGTGTGATGACCAGTCTTTACTGTCAACTGCACTATGTTTAGAATCACCATGAAAGGACATCCATGATTGTGTTTATGATGCATTTCCAACAAAGTTTAAGAGAGCAGTGAGGCTCAGTGTGGCAGTGCCTACATGAGCTGGGGTCCCAGTCTATACACAAGGAGAAAGCAGAAAGGGGATGGAGCACCAGCATTCTGAGTAGATGTAAGGTGACCAGCTGTCTCAGACTTTTGCCACCCCTCTCAAACTGTGAGAAAAACAAAACAATGACATTAAAAAAACAACAACAACAACTCCTCTCCTTCCTTAAGTTGATTTTGTGAGGTATTTTGTAACAGCAACAAGAAAAGTAAGTAATGTAACATTTTGGTAGGATCAACATGATTTGCATAAAGGAAGATAAATTTTATCATGGGAAAACTTGATTTTATTGAAATGCATACTTATAGATAGTTTAACCCGAAGTCATTTTAAAAATATTATTATTATTATTATTATTATTATTAATCTCTTTTTCTCCCCGCTGTGTGTGTGTGTGTGTGTGTGTGTGTGTGTGTGTGTGTGTGTGTGTGCACTCCTGCCAGGCTGCATTTGTAGAGGTCAAAGGATACTTTATGGGATTCTGTTTTCTTCTACCTTGGGATTTGGGAACCAAACTCTGGCCATTAAGCTCAAAAGGAAACTTTCACTTACTGAGCCATCACAACAGCATGAGAAGCAATTTTCTATATAGATTATAAAATTGGCATATTCTTGTCTCTCAGTGAGAAAAACTTGGGTCAAGATGGTATTGCTGTTTTTATATACTTAAAATTTGAAGTGAAAACAAAAATTTGAAAGTGTATGGTTATTAAAATTCAGTAAGCAATTAAATATTTTTACTGAAACACGCATTGGAGAATAACACTAGTAGTAGAGAAAATGCTGGTATAAATATGATTCAAACCCCAGCAAAACATTCCAGGATGACAGATAGCTTTTTAGATCTGCTCCTAGGAACTGCCCAGGCTCTGTTGGGTATTTATGATTGTACTTTAGTACTATGGGTTAATTTTGCACATTTAACAATGTTTTAAAATGAAATTTTATTTGCTTAAGATACACCCACATACACACACCAATAATGTATGCAAATCCTAAATTTTCTGTGGAAATAAAGAAATAATCTGTCCTTGTGGTCCTTTTATACCTCCTTCCAGAAACTTCTTTCTAATTAGATGGTCACAACTATCTTCTCTTCACTCTATAGATATAATTTCATGTAGACTGTTTCTGAATGGAAACTATCATAAATGGAATTGTACTCTGACATGTTTGTCTGGCTTCTTTTGTTCAGTATCACATTTGTAAGACTGTGTTTTGTTGAGGAATGTTGCTGTGGTTCATTTGTTTTTAATCATTAAATGGATGGTCCTCTAGTCTCTGAATATTACAACATCCATACATTTGGGTTGATGGGTATCTGCATTGTTTTATTTGAGGTCCATTAAAGATAGAGTCACAATGAACACTGAGGAATGAAATGCTCCATGGGGCCATGACAAGCATTCATGTACAGACCTTTAGATGTATACAAGTACATAATCCCATTCATTTATTTTGAATAGTGTAATTGGTAGAGCACAAAGTAATCCATTTGTTGAACTTTATCAGCTACTGCTAACATATTCCAAAGAGATTATTTCACTTTGTATTCCATCCTCAGGATATAATATCATTGCCATGTATCTTTGCCAGTATTTTTTCATTGCCACTCTTTTTAGGTTGAATGAGAACGGTATGTGCCTAAGTATTTTCTTGGTATTTGTGAAGCCAAGAAACTCCTTATATTTTATTGGCCATTTGAGAAGTCATTTACAATAGAGCAATGTCTTTTTATAATCATCACTTGTATATTCATTTTCCTTATGGTATCTCTTGGTTAATATTTGTTCTTTATCTTACTGTACGTTTTTCTTTTTCTTTCTTTCTTTTTTTAATGAAACTGTAACAGCTAGTAGTAACTTTGGAAGGAATTACTGCCAACCTCAAGATCGAGCATATTTCTTTATGTTATAATCAGAAAGATGTGGTTTTATCTTTTATAAGCGGGTCTTCCAACATCAAGTAACCTAATCAAGATAATAAGCACGTCCACAGTTTCATGTCCCACTTTATTTCTCAAGTTAAAAATTGAGATTAATCATCACGTTACACAGACACTAAGAATTAAATTCCATTCATACCAGCTGTCCACACATGAGGTAAGAACGAGAAACAAACTGGCATAAAACAGTAAGAAACGGGCAATCAAACATAGTTCTGATGATGAATATACTGAAAATAATGCTGTGAATACTACATGACTACCAACACAGCAGGTGGAAACAGCCATGAAAATAATCCTCTAAAGTTGTAAATATTCCAAACATCTGTATGGAGAAGAATCAGATGAAATTCTAAACACTTTCAAAATCCTAATAAAAGAGAAATAAATCATGATATTTTTCATGAAATCAGATGTCTAGGAGTCAACATACATTCTATGTGTTGATGTAAATTTCTACATATGTGGAAGATCATAAAAGCTGAAGTTCTCTTTTTAGTTTACAGCATATTGCACATGACCAGCTATGATGTGGGAAATATACAAAGGCATCTTTACAAGCCATTAGTCAAGAACTGCTTTTCTTAAAGGGGATAGTCTGACCATTGAATAGTCAGGCTATCTGGAATAATGTATCCCTTTAGAGAGTTGTTTGCTTTTTATTCATGTATTCAGTAAACACCATGACACTGAATGATGACTATTTCTATATAGTGTTAATATGAAATGATTGCTAAGTCAAGAGATGTATTACTATCAAATTTAACCTGTTGTTTATGATCAAAAGCTATAGACACATTGGGAACTGACTTCCATCCTATGTATGAGAAAAGTATTTCTTCTTTTTTTCAGTTTTCACCACTTCTGAGACAGCAAATACAGTGTTAATAGGAACCCACAACCTTAAAGCATTTTGGAAATAATTTTTAAAAAATCACCATCTAATGGGAATGAAAAAAAAACAAAAAACAAAAACCAAAAAACTGTGCCATCCCCAGCACCTGGTCCTAATATTCGTCTTTTGTGCAACCTAACTTGTAAAAGGCAATAAACAACTGTGTTTTTTTTTTTTTTCAAAAGTATCATGGGAACCTGATTGACTTAAGCCCCTGCCTGTGTGCTGTTGCTTTATCTTTAGGGATGTTGTTGTAATTGACTAGATGGCAATTAAGTCTACTGTGCTCTTATGTCTGCTTCTTTGTACATGCAAGTCCCAGTGCTTGACGGAGAGCCAGGGGATTCCTGTGGAGAGAATGCAAGAGCTGGCCAGTTCTTCAATAATGCTAGAACTTCCAGCAAGCATTAAGAGGACTGGATAAATTGCATTTGGTGGGCTACTTGACAGCCGATTTGCACAAAAGATGCTATGGGCTATGGGAAAGTAATGTGTTTTACTTGTGGCAGGCGTGCTCAGAATAAAAACATACCAATGTAGCAGTGTCAGTATGGCAGAGTGCAAAATAAGACAGAAGTTAAATTGGAGTACTTCTCTTAGCCTTTTAATAAACATTCAGCAAGGTGAGATGGAGAATTGCTTCACAGAGAGGAATGTTTCTTCCTAATAGGCTTTTAGGAGATTTTATAAGACAATATGGGAACACTGCATTAGTGTATAACTAAACAAAATATTGTTACGAGGTTTGTTATAAAAGGAAAGCATCTCACCAAAGACAAAGCATACTCAAGAAAGATAAAAGATGGAAAATATTAACCATCTACCATCTCAGAAATCTAACCATACCTCACATTACTGTATATGCTGTTTTATAGATACAACTTCATGTATATTACTTGTATATGCAAAGTTAATGTTTTTGGACTCCTTTAGTTCATCACTTGACAGCATATTGTATTTTCTTTTGTTACTAAAAATGCACTGAAAGGTCATTTGAATAGTTGCTAAGAATTACTGATTTTGGTGATGCATCTCAGTTATATTATCATACTACTGCTGACAATCATTTAACCTTTCTCCATTTTCTTTTTCTCATTCCTTTAATTTTCTTATGTATTTTTAGCACAACCAACATTACAATAAAAATTACTCAAGTTACTTAATACATGGCCATGCATGACTATTCCTCTATATTAAATAGCTAGAAACATAGATAATGGATCAGTGGGTAAACACCATACTATAGAAACTAGCTGTAATCAATAGCATATTAGTTTAAAAAAAAGCTCTTTATTTCTTCTAACACTGTTCCTAAAATCCTCTAATTGCCAAGTGTTAATCATTGATTTTGCTACAATTGAATAAAAACCATAGTCAGAGGTCATAGTTTTCTTGAACCTTTTAGATATAAAGCACACAGTTTATCTCAAATTAAACTTATATTTCCACAATGCTAGAGACCTCTTGCTCAGTTGGTAGAGTGCTAGCCTGACATATGTAAGGCTATGGGTTCAATTGCAAGTATATCAAAGAAATCCCCTACAAGAAGTTTATAGCCTAGCATGTGGTAAGGTCCCATTGGAAGTAACTACTGTTCCTGATGAAATTCTCTGGGGCTTTTCTGGTAGACAACATTAACACTGAAACCCTTAATGAACAACTAATAGTGACCAATCTCAGAAAGACTAGTGCTCTTTAATCTTCCCAACAGCCCAGTATTCTACAATCCAGTGGTTATCACATGGTCTTTCCTGACAAAAATGTCCCTTCAAGAAGAATTATTTAAACTGTCATATTCCTAAATAGCTTTTGTGAAATTTTTCAAGAAAAATGTTGACATGTTCATAATTAGTTTCCCTAAGATGTTTCAGAAAGTTTTATCTGCAAGGCCAAGGGAAGCTTATTCCAATAAGATAAGTACAATTTTAAAAAAAATGACTGACACAATTTACTAAATTGATCAAACAAAAAATAAATGTCATATGGCTATACTGATACAGTGTAGCTGGAGAGCTTCTCTCCAGGTTCCACCAAGCTCCCGTGGTCCCACAACCCACGTATAAAATAATCACATAGACACTTACATTATTTAAACTGCTTGGCCATTAGCTCAGGCCTACCATTGTCTAGCTCTTACTCTTAAATTAACCCATTCTGTTAGTCATTACTTTGCCATGTGGTTTGTGGCTTACCAGTGTCTTTACATGTAGCTTCTCATTGCAGCGGCTGGCGGTGTCTCCTCCCAGCCTTTACTTCCCTGCCTTTTCCTCTCCCTTGTCCCGCCTACCCTATGCTTCCTGCTTGGCTACTGGCCAATTAACACTTTATTTATTTTAACCAATCAGAGCAACACATTTGACATACAGAACATCCCACAGCACTTCCCCTTTTCTTTTTTTTTTTTTAAAAAGCAAGGTTTTAACTTTTACATAGTACAATTACATATAACAAAACAATTATCAAGCAAGAATTACAGTTACAATAATAAAGAAGATATCCTATCTATCTTATATTTGTGAGTTTAAGGTTTTATATCTAACTTATCTTTTATCATAACTGAGAAAATTATAACTATCTAGTCTTCAACCACATCAAAGACCTCAGAAGGATATAATAGGATATAATATTACCTGAGAACCGGGAGAAGGATGCAAGCAACTTTCGGGAGTCTTGCAGGGTAAACAGAGACAGCTGGCAGCCTGGACAGTCACCTAATGTTCCTTTGTAAAGTTGGGGCATTTGTCTTCAGCTCACAGGCTAGAGTCTCTCGGTCACTTCTCTCAGTGTCCTGTAGAATGTCTGGCAGTTTCCTCTGCGAAGTAGGAACCTGAAGGACCCTTTTGTCAAGCAAAGTTTAGTGGTCACCTTTCTATGGATCCTGCACATCCAGTTGATCAAGCTGTCCAGGCAAGAACAGTTTCTTTCCCAAATGGCTATTTTTGCCAAGGTGAAGATAAGATATGAAGATAAATTCCATATGAAGTGTTTTCAATGCCCATCTTCCTCTCTGAAGTAAATCGGTGCTGCCAGGAGCAGACGTGTCTCACTGTCCAGAAAGTCTAAATTTTAAAAGCATTTTAAATGCCATATTCTGTAGGTCTTTGAAGTATTTGAAGATTACCTATCTATCTGAAATATCTCTATGTATATCTAGAAGACTTAACTAACCTGGCTACGAGTATGATTATCATAGATGACTAATTATTAATATATTTTTAATTATCCATTTCAATTTAAAATGAGCTATACAAACATAATATCTTAAACACGAGTAGAAATATACACACAGTATAACAAAATTAACTTTAAGTTTGTATCAATAGACTAAAATCTATACCAATGTAAAACATTTTAAAGGAGTTCTTGGTCTTTTAGAAGTAAGTTCATTAATCTACACTTTTATCCTATCATATCTATATCATATCCTGTTTTTATCTTTAGAAAGAGATTGCATTTATAATCAACCTGTTTTATATAAAATAGTGGTTTTTCTCTGTCCCACACCAGAGGGCTCTTCTGATTTGGGAAATAAGAAGCTCTTAACCTTTTCTTTTAACAATGTGTTTGGGTTTAGAGAAGGAGTGAGCCAATTCCATCTCCAAAGCCAGCTGGGAATTTGGGCGTAGTTTTTCTTATTACTTCCTGCTGGAGGGGGGCTTTGTATCTTATGGGGACACAAAGAAAATTTTAGGATTATGAAGTAGTCTGTGAGGGTAAACCTCTGAGCCAGTTGCCTTGAAACCATTCTGGATGTTGGATCATCTGGGCCATTGTGTCATCGGAGACCTTTCAGGTGGTCTTGGCTGATCAAACCTGATGTATCTTAATCTGGAACAAATCCATAGCCTCTGGCTTTCTGTGGAAACAAAAGCAGAGACTCTCTTCCAAAGCAACATATCCTTATAGCCAAATTTTGAAGTCAAGGTAGCTCTAAAATTTACATATTTGTTTAATTGAACAGCTTTTACGATCAAATCTTTTCTGTAGTTAAAAATCTCAAAGATAAGACAAACCAGATTTTATGTGTAATATCCATCTTTGTAAGACTGAAACCTATAGGGTTAGCAGTTATAGTTACAACTTAGTATATATACATATATAATATCTTAGATAGAATATATTAAGTATTAGACTCAGGTTCTTTAGGATAGGACACCTTTTGGAATGATCTTTGTAACATGCCACCTACCCATGCCCTAGACTTCCCTGGATTTTACTGTGTTTTTTGTTTGATATTGCTTGCACTTATTGTAATTCCAACTTATCTAAGTCATTATCCCTCATTACTCCTGGACAATATTTGATAACCATCTCTTTGTATATAGTCTTGTATTAGGTTAGAACTTTCTTATTTAGACAAAAGGGGGAGATGTAGTGGATAGCCATCCCAGCATTGGCCTGGAAGTTCCAACCCCCATTGAGGCTTCGGTAATGGTCATGCCCACAAGGCAGGGCGGAGGAGGAAGCAGAAGACCGAGGATCTAGAGGAGAAGTCTCTCTTGGTTCCGGGACCCTGGACGCTGGAGGTAGACCGAGCAGAGTTCTCCAGAGAACACTGCCAGACTGCGCTATACCTTTGCCAGACCCTGCAACCTACCCCTTCATTTCTGCCGCCAGCCAAGGTCGCCAGCAGGCCCTGCTTTGGAGCTATACCAACGCCTCCTGCTGGCTGAAAAGTGCTACTGCACCCCCCAAAACCACGGAAAGGTAAGCTTCTTTCAAGTAAAAGTACTTGATAATTTTACACCTTAAAACTGACTAACAAATTTTGAGTAATCCTTGTAATATGGCTGACAACATTACCTCACAAGAATTTAAAAACTTTTTTGCCTGTATGATGAATGACATTTTCCTGGAAATATACGACCTCCCTAAGACATATCTGGCCTGTACTATTTTGACATTCATTGTAATAATTCACACAGTGTTCAAATACTGGTTTAATAATAAGAACAAAGATGAGTCATTATTGGGACTGATACAGGCTTTAAAAGATAGCAATGAAGGCTTACAGAAAAAGATTTTCTTTCTGGAATCTGCTAACCAGGAATTACAGGTTTTAAAAGATAGCAATGAAGGCTTACAGAAAAAGATTCTCTTTCTGGAATCTGCTAACCATGATTTATAGGCTTTAAAAGTTAGCAATGAAGGCTTACAGAAAAAGATTCTGTCTATGGAATCTGCTGACCAGGACTTACATAAAAAAGATTTTCTCTCTGGAATCTGCTGGCCAGGACTTAACATAAAAACATTCTCTCTCTGGAATCTGCTAACCATAATTTACAAAACAAGCTTGTACCCAAAATTGCTTTTATTGATAATAAATATGAGTATTTAATGGATAGAATACTAACTCTCCAGAGTGAAGTTGTAGCTACTCAGACACTATATAAGGAAGAAAAATTATCATTACTTGATAAGATAAGGTCCATGGAATCATGTGTTTCAGAAGAACATAAAACTTCCATGATTCCATGAAAAATCTGGAATCCCTTAGAAGAGAGGAGGTTTACTCCCTGGAACAGCCCCTAGGTGCTCGTTTACAAGCCCTGGAGGAAACTCTCAATAAACATGACAAGGGACCTAATAAGCAGAAGGGCAAGACCATACAGGTTGTAAGATCTCCAAATGGTTCTCATACAATGGCTTATCCTGTTATCATCCATGAGAAGCATAACCCTATGCTTCCTGCCTGGCTACTGGCCAATCAACACTTTATTTATTTTAACCAATCAGAGCAACACATTTGGCATACAGAACATCCCACAGCAATACAGAGAAAATATTTGTTTAAATTCAACATTTACTTACGATTAAAACCACTTTAAAAAACTTCATGTCAAGCCCAATGAGTAGGGAGCTCCTAAGGTCTAAGAAAGAACCTATTGATGTTTTGCTAAATGGTCATGTCAAACTACCCTCTAAATATTTCATCTTATTCTCATGGACTTGTGTTCTGCTCTCATCCTTAGAGAAACTTCTTATTTCAAGGCCTCAAAACTGTTCAAAGTGCTGAGAATAAGTTATTATATTAATATTCCCCTCTTCATCCCCAGTAAAGCTCAGGGGTCATCATGCAAGAATAGATAGAAAAAAAAGTACAAGCCTGAGTTTAGCGAGGAGAGCTGTAAAATACTGTCCTCTGGACATGGCACAGTTATATGAATGAATCTGTTATCTGCAGAATATCAAGCCATTAAAAATTCCAGCATGGAAGGAGGAGGTCCAGATGTAACACACCTAGCAAGCAGCTATTGGCAATTGATGGGTGCTAAGGGAGGAGGACAAAACTTCGCAAGTGTTAAGGTCAGAGGACAATTTTGTGGATCTGGTTTTCTCCTTCCACCTTTATGTGTGTTCTGGGATCAAACCCAATTTGTCAGCTGTAATGGGTAGCCTTCCCAGTTTTGACCTGGAAGTACTACCCACATAGAGGCTTCCGGTAACTGTGATGCCTACCTATGGCTGGGACAGGAGTCCTTAAGACCCAAGATCTGGATGTGCTGGCTCTCTTGGTTCCTAGTGATCCTAGATGCTGGATGAAGACTGAGCAGAGTTCTCCAGAGAACATCGCTGGACTGCACTTCACCTCTCCCAGATCCTGTAAACTATCCCTTTACTTGTTGTAAGTTACCCCAAAATAAACCTCCCTTTTAACTACATGGAGTTGCCTGAATAAATCCTCCAATAGTCAGCTTTACCCACTGAGCCATCTCTCTGGTCATCTTCCTTTGTCTCAGCTGTTTCTCTCAGGCAGTTTGCCACAGCATGTAGCTAACACAATGGTCTTTCTGACCTCATGGACTCCTATCTAATGTTTGAAGAGTGAGCCACTGCCATTTGCAAAGAAGCATCCTAGGATCTCTGCACATGAAAGAGTTGCAGAGATCTCCACAGGGCTAATTTTGCTTCTGTTGATAAATACTGGGGCTGTGCTACCTATGTGTAGGCTGACAAGTTGTGAAACTGGGAAAGGCATGGCCAGCATGATGTCAGCTAAGCGATCTCAAGAACTCACAAAAGGCAAGAATATCTTTTATTTGTTAACTAAACAGAAAAAAAAAATGTCCTTATTGAACACTTGGCACATCCAAGAGGAAGAGAGAAGGAAAGCGACTCAGTGATGTGGCTGAATCCCAGGTTACTCTTTATACTCATCTTAACAAGGCTTGAAGGCAAGCTCTGGGCTTGTCAATGGGGATAAAGATAGACAGCAAGATTGAGTAGCAGTTTCTTATTGCATCATGGGGTGACTATAATTAACAATAAATTATTGTTTATTTCCAAGAGCTGCAAAAGCAGATTATGAATATTCAACATCACAAGTGATAAAAATGTTTGAGTTCATAGACAAGTTAATTACTCAAATGAGATTGTTCCATTTTGTATTCATGTATTGAAATATCACATTATACCTCACAAATATATGTGATCATTACGTTTCAATTTTTTTTTAAATTAAAAATCAATTAAAAACAAGCCATGAGAATCAAGCTGCTGTGATTAAATTAATGACAAAGTTCGATATTTTTAAAGGAACACTGAAAAATTGAACACTTAAAAACATACATACAGGGTTGGGGATTTAACTCAGTGGTAGAGCGCTTGCCTAGCAAGCACAAGGCCCTGGGTTCGGTCCTCAGCTCCAGAAAAAAAAAATACATACACATTGTCCAAAATTACAAAACAGGCAAAGCCTGTAAAGCAAAGAATTCTAACCCATTAACCAAAGAAAGAAGTGGTAACAGTAAAAGATATATAACTAACAAAGACAATGAGATCGACAGACAAGAACATTGCAATAGCTTTTATAAGCGTTCGCAATGTGTTTAAGTACTTATGAAGACGAGACAAAGGAGCCTGGAATCAGAAAATCAAACAAAGTGCCAAACAGGGTGAGGAACAGTTAAGTGGGCAAGCTTTAAAGCTGAACAACCACTGTGGGCATTTCTCTGCAAACAAAAATAACTGATGGGAAGCATAGAAACGTGGGCCTGAAAAGGGTGGGAGAAAGACTGTATTCGTACCCCAAATCCAGTGACTTTCTAGATCCTTTAATATAGAGAAACCCATAGCCATTTGTGAACGATGGTTGTGCTCCTTTGCTCCATTGGCTCACCATTTCACTGGCATTTTTGACTAGTTTTTCTTTGTGAATCTTCAGGTGAAATAGTTATTAACGCTATCTTAGGGGAAAAGTTCAGGTGGGTTATGAAAAACCTCCATTTCAGCAAGCAGAAGATTGACTGTTCATTAGGTCACCCATATTTTTTGCCCATCATCTAAATGTGGATTTTTGATGAGAAGCTTTGGTGACTGTTACAGGTCACTACTTGGTTCTCTTTAGAAGACCATCCTGATGAGTAGGATCTTCTCTGGTGAGAACAATGAGAGCAGTTGTATATGCCTTTGTTTCCTGCACACCACTTTCATGGAAATTCGCTTCTCTTATCGCAGAGCTACACATCTATTCACAAACCATAGTAAGCTGCAAAGAAGCATCTCTGTTAAAGGTAAGGGCAAGCAGGACATTAAGAAGACTATTATAAAATCCTGAAACTTAGGAATCAAACATGACTTGTCTTCAAGATGGAAGAATTGTTCCAAAATAGCACCAAGACCCACCTTTCTTTCTGTGATGCACATGCCCTTATGTGTTGAATCATATTCTCCAAATCCATATTCTGAAATCCTTATCTGCAGATGCTCAAAATATAACTTGACTTAGAAATGAGGTCATGGTAGAGTCTGCAGTTAAGTCAGGAAGGGGTTTTACTGGAGTAGGGAAGATGCCTAATGTAACAGGACTACTTCTCTTATAAAGGGTGGTAATTTGGAGGGGTTGGAAAGACAGAGATCTAGGTGATGTTTCTAAAGCCAGGAAGCTTGTCTTTTAGAGAAAAAATGGAACAGACTCTTCTTCACAGCAATCAGAAGGTACCACTCTGGTCACACCTTTTTGAACTTCCAGAATCTGGAAAGGCAAGCAAAGAGTTTCTATTGTTTAAGACACCTGGTGTGTGGTACTGGCATATGCTTGATGGAGCAGTCTGATAGGATGGGTAACCTCAGGGAATGATACACAAGGAAAGCAAGATGAAATAAACAAAACTACCATTTGAAAAGGAAATGTGGAGTGTCCTGCATTAGGTGTTGCTATGTGGAACAGATGTGCATACTAACAGCATTATTGACTACAAGATCATTGTTGAAGAAAGGAAGCCCTGTTTTTATAATAAGTGATCATATAACCAGTTTGAGCCACTTTTGCATGGCATGGCTCTTTAACTGAAGAGGACATTTAAAACATTGTGCTGAGATATAAATGAGGCTCAATAGGAACAAAACACACACACACATATGTGTGTGTGTGTATATATATATATATATATATATATATGTATTATCATTGATGAGTTTTCACTACTAGCATCTTCTCTACTTGCATTAAGCTAGCTCCAACCCAGCAAGCTACCACAATCTAAAATGTCTAAATTTAGTTCAAAATATCTTTAAATTATAGCAAGCAGAGCTGCTTAATTCTAATTCTTTTCATTGTGCTTCTCTAGTCCTTTAGACTAAAAAGCGCAGGGCGGTGAGTTATTATTAAAATTCCCTTGAACCTGAAATTTTTTTTCCAGCAAATTATTTATAGTGATCACTCATTGTGATCTTTTTGCCAGTTATCCTTTGTACTTTACGGGTCAGTGAGGCCCACGTAGGATGCTCTTACGTTGAGTGACTTCAATATAAAAGATGTTAAGGAAGCCGAATTGCATGCCAAACTAATCTTCATCTTAATTAGCTTCTAGAACAAGAAGAGCTTGCTTCTGTGCCTGCAAAAATAATTCAGCTGCCTTCCTTGGCGTGGCCTTTGTCTCACCATCCAGCACAGGCCTGCGCCTGTATTTAATGGAGATAATGGAATTTTAAAGGAGAAAAATAAACCCCTTTTGAATGTGCTAAATTCTGCAGATGAGGGAAGCCTGGAAATCTCCATCAAAACAGGGCTTACCTGATCTTATAAATTCCATGTCGAAGCTCACATTCTGGGGCACAGTTTTCAAATGGCAATCGTTACAGGCTATTCATCTTCCTAAGGCAGTAAAGGATGCTCCTGAATGAATTTTTCCTGGAAACTAGCTGACACTACTACTTTTTTCTACTAAGCCACAGGGTTTTTTTTTTTTTTTTTCTTCTTCCCCATAGTGAAATTGAGAAGCAGAAGATTCTCTGACTTTCTGGTTTCCATCCATATCATTTAGCTCCATGAGTCAGTGTCACAGCAAAGCTCCAGGCTGTACTGTGGAACTTTTCTACATGAATTCATTTGGCAGAGATGATTTGTGCAATCCATATTGCCTTGATCATAGCTGTTAAGGTAAGATGTCATCATTCTAGGTAATTTGTCCAAATCCAGCGTATCTTTATTTAAGGATTTGTGGCTGCTTTTGGAACTTGGAAACACACTAGAGAAAGACCAAGGCCAATGGTGGGTTGGAAAGATACAGTCAGGTTAGCCTCTAATTATTGAAGTTGAGTGACAGACCTACATGAGTATGGAAGACCATATGGATGGTACAAGAAAAAAAGTTCAGAATCTGATGTCAGCTAATACACATTGACTCCCAAGGAGACTGTTAGTAGCATCCCACCCCTAGAATGTCAAGTTCAAATGTGACTGAACTATGTGTCTTGTGGTGCCTGCCACACTGCCTCATGTGGGTTCTATCTTTGAGTGTACTGATGTGCTATTTTCCATTTGTTCCTTTGCAATTCAGGATTCTCCTTTCCAATTTGTTCTATGACCCTGGATGCTGCTATATCATGGATTTCTGGATTTTGGACGCAGAGGGAGAGAGAGTAGGAAAGTATGGTAATGAATGTCCTGGGATCCTTTTCTCCCGTGGGAGGCATTTCTCCAGGAATCCCTCTTTGTAGAGCAACCCTCTACAGTTTCTTCTGAGTGTTTGCTGTTTCTTCCTATGAGTTAGTGATATTGGCTATTTGTACTTGTGAGCCTTGGTATCAACCTTATCTGTTTATATCATCTCAAGCCTCAATGGCACCTTTGCAAGCCAATCTCCATTAAATTTATCCCCACCCCTAAAATGACTCACTTTGCTGAGCATGTCATCTTGGTGCCCAGACAGAGCTGGCTGATACAGCTACTAAACTTACTCTGACTTTAATTCTTGTCTATAAAGCCCACTTCTTCAGGTAAGTGGAGTTACATTGTGTCAGTATAATGTGGTGGGTATTGTGTTCCCTGAAATATTGTGTGTTCCCCAAAATAAACATATCTGGGGTCATAGAACAGACAGCCACTAGAACAAAGCCAAAAATGGTGGCTAGAAAATGGGAAGAGTAAGCCCTAACAGAAGTTGGGCGGTGGTGTGCACGCCTTTAATCCCAGCACTTGGGAGATAGAGCTAGCTGGATCGCTGAGTTCAAGGCTACTTTAGAAACAGCTAAGCATGGTGACCCACGCCTTTAATCCCAGAAACTCAACCTTTAATCCCAGGGAGTGGGGGCAGAAAGAGAAAGGTATATAAGGCTTGAGGACCAGGATCTAAAAAGAAAAAGCATGTAGTTAGTTAAGCATTTGGTTGGTTAAGCGTTGAGGCTTTGGAGCAACACAGTTCAGCTGAGAGCCATTGGGATGAGGACTCAGAAGCTTCCAGCCTGAGGAACTAGCAAGGTGAGGAAGCTGTGGCTTGTTCTGCTTCTCTGATCTTCCAGCATTCACCCCAATAAAAACAAACAAACAAACAAACAAACAAAAAAACAAATCAAAACTATAGAGACCATCAGATGATTAAACTTGACTGAACAAATTTTGCTGTCATGCAGGAAGTCCTGTCCAACACAGGGCTCCAGGAAGCCCTGGGCTGAAGCTGGAAGGTGAACAGGGGCATATCTCTGAGAGTGAGATAATTATGAACTGCCTTCCTAGAGCAGGGCAGAGGAACTCAGGGCAGTGATAATTGGTGGGCAGTGTTGGCTTATACTTGGGTTTGCATAATACTTGGAGGAAGCCTCTGTTCTGCATTTAGAGCATTCGTTTGGGGAGCTTGGGGCACTGCTATTAGGGCACAGGTTCAAGGTTGCAAACTGCCTAGTTTGGGCTGCTCTGTATGGATGGACAGGGGCTGATCAGAGCTTCTCAACACTTTAGCAAAGTGTGAAGTTTTGTAGGGTCTGACAATGTGGGCAGATTTGAACTTTTTGTCTTCTATAGCCTTTGGAACATGAATTGGATGCAAGGGAGACTGAAGTGGGGGAGCTAATTAGGAAGGCAAAGTTTCCAAACTGTGTACTAGTTGAAGCCCTTGCCTAGGACAATGGGATCCCTGAAACAGGTTTAGAGCCCTGGGATGTCTTCACAACGGTGTTCTAGATCCATTGAGGAAACAGTGAAGCCGAGTTAAAGGTAGGCCCTGACCTCAAAGATGTTAATGCAAACTGGAGTCAGGTTCCAATCTATTAAGCCACAGTGAATGGGACACCCAACAAGGAAGCAACAAGGTACCCTCTCTGAGCACATGGTCACTTTTCATTTCTTTCCTTTACAGGTGGCATGTAATATTTCCTCAACCTTGCCTTCATCCTTTCTTCTCCCGAATCAAGTCTGTAGTGGTTTTCATTATGTTTTGTGCTGAGTTTTTCATATCTAGTATTTCTATTCAGTGATTTATTTCTTTTTCTTTCTTTCTTCTTCTTCTTCTTCTTCTTCTTTTAATGGAGCTGAGGACCGAACCCAGGGCTTTGCACTTGCTAGGCAAGCACTGTACCACTGAGCTAAATCCCCAACCCCGATTTACTTCTTTTTTTCCTTTCTCCTTCCCTCCCTCTCTCCATCCCTCCCTCCTTCCCTGTCTCTCTCTCTTTCTTTCTTTTTCAAAATCTTAAGTTCCTGGTTGAATTTTCTTCCAGGTTGATGACTTCTCCATCCATATTTTCAATTATCTCATTCATTTTGCTGACATTTTCCTTTGTGATTCTGATCACAAATTCCAGGGAATTCTGGTGGGAATTCATTTGCTCATTTGTATCCCCTTTGAACTCCTGACCATTTTCACTAATACACTTTAAACAATGCTGTCTATTTTACCTCTTTAAGTGTCTTTGAATTCAATGGTTGAGGAGTTTTGATCTTTTGCAGAACCCACACTGCGTCGGTTTTTCATATTTCATGTGTTCCTATTAAGTAATTCATCCATTTGCTTACTTGGCTATCTCTTTAATTCTTTGTGGGAGGTGAGGGTGGGCACATCTTCTATGAAGCTCCTTACCTGTCAGGTTTCAATCTCCAGGCCCACTCAGCAAGAAGATGATTCTAAGGGTATCACCAAATTATACAGATATATAAAACAAGTGAAATTAATTAAGCCCCACCAATAAATCCCAGTGATTATAAAACAAGACAAAACAAAAAGCTAAAAAAAAAAACCAAAAAACCAACAACAACAAAACAACCTAATGTATAATGGGCTGCTGAGATGATTCAGGGTGAATGTGTAAGTGAGTCAGATAAAGTGGAAAGGGAAGAGCATCGAATAGGAGACAAACATGGGACATGAAGGAAAAGAACAAGACAAAAGGGAAGGAAAAATGTGATGGGTGGGACATTTTTAAAAAGGAGGAAAAAATGAGCGGGACATGGTAGAACATGCCTTTAATCCCAGCACTCAGGAGGCAGAGGTAGGTTGATCTCTGAGTTCGAGGCCAGCCTGACCTACCAAGCGAGTCCCAGGACAGCTAGGGCTGTTACACAGAGAAACCTTGACTTGAAAAACAAAAAAAAAAACAAAAAGAAAGAAAAGAAAAACATCTCAATAATAATAATCTCAATAAGTACAAACTCAAATGGATAATATAAAAAGGAAACCACAAAAAAAACATCATGAATTTGAAAGAAAATGACAACAACAGCAACAGAAGTCCCCAATAATGCTACCAAAAGCACAGCAGAGACAGGAGGAAGCGGCAAACGCAGGTGCCAAGAAAGAAAACAAATCAAAGAAAAGAAGATGTTCAGTGATGAAAAATGTGGAACAATATTAGATGAATGTATAAAGACAATAAAAATAAAAGCATAGTATTAAAAAGGTACTGGAAAATGCTCCTAAAATGTAACAAAACAGTGGAAGCACAGGAGGACAAAGGGGTAGGGGAGACATGCTGGAGCAGCTTCTGTCTGGGCTTGTGGCTATTGGACAAAGTAGACTGATTATGCTCACAAGGGAAGGCTAGTTGAACTTTGTGGGCTCTTGTCTTGTCTATAGTTTATGCTGGTATTGAACCCAAATTTAAAAAGTATCTGATATCTTCCAGAACTGTCTTCTTTCAGTAGTTTGTCTTCTATGCAGACCACTGGCTTCTGCCAGCCCCATTTAGCGTCATTGTCTGTGGGTTGAGCAGGTTCTCTCATCCTATTTAGATTCTCCAGATTGTACCGTCTGAGGCAGCTAATGATTCAGCTTGGATGTTTCCTGAGTGTGTCATGGGTATAGGAATCAACCACAGCATTGAGAACTGTATAGGCGATGGACCTGTCTTCCCACCTCCAAGACATTCTAAATAATTTAATCACCCGGCTAGAGGATGCATCCATGGGTATCAAGTAGATCCTGGAGCTTTATGTTTTTGGACTCTATATCAATGACAAGGCAGACAGAGAGCTGGCTCCAGAAGTTGGTCCACCTGCCTAATTTACTTTTGGGGCTATTAAACTCTAGGAATAATCTCATCTAATAACCAGTGTCAAGGTTACCTTTACCTGGTAGTTCATCATCCAAAGTTGTACTTTAAGCTACATATACTTTTCACTTGTTATCATCTGCCCCTCCACTCTCCACAACTGTCTCCTGACCCAGGGCTGTTTATTGGTGAAATTATTAAGGCCACTCCACGTAGTTAAAAGGGAGGTTTATTTTGTGGGGTAACTTACAAATGAAGGGGTAGGTTGCAGGGTCTGGCAAAGGTATAGCGCAGTCTGGCGGTGTTCTCTGGAGAACTCTGCTTGGTCTACCTCCAGCATCCAGGGTCCCAGAACCAAGAGAGAGACCTCCTCCCCATCCTTGGTCTTCCACTTTCTCCTCTGCCCCGCCTTGTGGGCGTGACCATTACCGAAGCCTCAGTGGGGGTTGGAACTTCCAGGCCAATGCTGGGATGGCTATCCACTACAGTATAAACATAAGACTTTAATGATAAAGGGTGTGCAGAAATATGACTGAGATTTAGAAAGACTTGGCTTGTGGCTCTTTGTTT
Organism: Onychomys torridus; assembly: GCF_903995425.1. Taxonomy (NCBI): domain Eukaryota; kingdom Metazoa; phylum Chordata; class Mammalia; order Rodentia; family Cricetidae; genus Onychomys; species Onychomys torridus. Next base: position 62,819,972 of record NC_050454.1, read on the forward strand.
CTCAATGATTGAAGAAAGAAGCTAGCCAGAAACTGCTCAGATTTTTCTTTCTTTCTTTCTTTCTTTTTAACATTCAGCTATACTTTATTACACATCTGTCCATGAAAATGAGATGAAAATTGCATCTTAAATATTTTTTACATATCTACTTACTTATTTTACATACCAATGGTAGTTCCTCCTCCCTCCTTTCCTCCTAGCCCCTCCTCACTACCTCCCTCTGCACCACCATCTGCTCCTCCTTCACTTCTATTCAGAAAACGGCAGGCCTCCCATGGGTATCCACAAAACATGATGTATCTTGTAGTGAGACTAAGCATCTCACCTTGTGTTAAGGCTGGGCAAGGCAACCAAGTATTAGGAATAGTGTCCCCCAAACTGCAAAAGAGCCAGAATTAGCCCCTGCTCCCACAGTTAGGAGTTGCACAAGAGGACCAAGCTACACAACTGTCATACATATGCAGAGTGCCTAGATCAGTCTCATGCAGGCTCCTGGTTATAGGTTCAGTTTCTGTGAGCTCCTAAAAGCCCAGGTTAGTTGATTCTGTGAATTTTCTTGTGATGCCCTTGACCCCCCCCCCCCTGGCTACTACAATCCTTCCTCCTTCTCTTTTACAGGATTCCCTAAGTTCAGACTAATGTTTTACTGTGGGTCTCTGCATCAGTTTCCACCAGTTGCTGGATGAAGCCTATCTGAGATCAAGTGACCATGATCAAGTAGGCTTCATCCCAGAGATGCAAGGATGGTTCAAGATACAAAAATAATTGTATGTAATCTATCATATAAGCAATCTGAAGAAAACCAAAACCAAAGCAAAACACATGATCATCCCATTAAGTGCCAAAAAGTCTTCGACAAAATCCAACACTCCTTCACAACAAAACAGATCAGAGATACAAGGGACACACTTAAACATAACAAAGGCAATATATATCAAATTAAATGGAAAGAAACCCAAAGAAATTCCACTAAAATCAGGAACAAGAAAAGGTTATCTACTCTCTCCATATCTATTCAATATAGTACTTGAAGTTCTAGCTAGAGCAATAAGAGAATTAAAGGAGATAAAGAGAATACAAATTAAAAAGGAAGAAGCCAAAGTATCATGATTTGCAGATGATATGATAGTACACATAAGTGACCTCAAATTTTTCTAATTAGCCAAGATTCATTTTAAAGAGATCAGAATGATAAGGTAACTTCATGGCCACATTTTTGTGGAAGTCTCCATCGTCAAGTAGTTATTAAAACATGTAGCTATAACTTTCCTCTGGTCCTGCCTTGCTCCCATGGCCCTGTGGTCCCACAGCTGCTCAGACCAAAGTAAACACACAGAAGCTTATATTAATTAAAACTGCTTGGCCATTAGCTCAAGCTTACTACTGACTAGCTCTTACACTTAAACTAAGCCCATTTCTGTAAATCTATTTGTCGCCACATTTTTCCATGGCTTTACCATAGCATCTCTTCACTCAGCCTTCTTCTTCCCAGAATTTTCCTTGTCTGCTTATCCCACCTATACTTCTTGCCTGGCTATTGGCCAATTAGCATTTTATTAAAGCAATGTACAAAAGCATTGTCCCATAGCATTTACCCTTTTCTGTTTAATTAGAAGGAAGGTTTTAACTTTAACATAGTTAAATTATATATAGGAAAACAGTTATCAAGCAAGAATTATAGTTATAATATTTAGTCTATTTGTATTTGGCAAAAATCAAAGAAGATATCCTATTTATCCTATGTTTGTGAATCCAAGGTTTCATATCTACTTTATCTCCTATCAAAAGCAAGAAAAACCATAAGCATAACTATCTAGTCTTCAACTACATCAAAGACTTCAGAAAGATATGAAGAGCATTGTCAGCAGCTTCCAAAAATCTAGAACAACAGAGACAGCTGCCTGTCTGGACAGTCATCCAAAGTTTCTCTGCCAAGTTGGGGCATCCATATTCAGCCCATAGAACTAGAGTCTTTCAGTCACTTTTCTCTGTGTCCTGTAGAATGTCTGGCAGTTTCTTTTGCAACACAGGAGCCTGAAGGACCATTTTGCCTTGCAAAACTCAATGGTTACCTTCCTGTGGGTCCTGCATGTCCAGTTGATACTATATTTTGTCAAGAAGTCCAGGCACATTATCCCACAACAAAAACAAATGACTTGTCATATAAATTTATAATAATTTTCTGGGTTTAAAGGATGGAAGATGAGAAGTGTGTGTGTGTGTGTGTGTGTGTGTGTGTGTGTGTGTGTGTGTGTTTACAATGTGCAAACAAGATTATAGTTCACCTGCTTTCCTCTTACTGGTATAGAAATACAAATAATTATTCTAGGAACATGTATGTATATATGCTGCTTGGGTTTGACATCTTGCCCCAAATATTTTCCATTTCCCAGGGATATGAGAATACATTGGACCATCTGTTTGAGTACAAGGTGAAAAGGTGTTAAAGATCTCTCTTTCTAACTCATTAATATAAATAGTGACTTTGCTACACAGAAAAAAAAAAAACCATACAATCTGAGATGAATGTGAAAATATGTAAAGGAGGTTTTTTAAATTTTGTTTTGTTTTTGTTTGTTTAGTAAAGCATTGTCATGGACAGTATTAAGAAAACAAAAGGTGGGAAATGATGACACTTAAAGAAACAACAATTACAAAATGTACAATACAAAACAACAGAATATTTTCCTCTTGGAGTAACAATTCTAGCGGTGATGAGCTCAGCCCTGCACGGCACAATCAGGCTGCCTGGCTGATGAGAGGCAGACTATTTCTAACAGGAAGGAAGGCTGTGGACACTGGGGATTGTTTGAGAGTGTCTGAGGAAAGTGAACCACATTCTCTCTGCAAACAAACTTTCCAGAACCCAAGAAACTTCTTGGCATGTTTATATCTGCTGATACATGCTGCTCCTACCAAACACTGGGAATATACCAAGAAAATTTAAATCTTAGGCAAACAGGTAAGGATAGAAGCCACAAGGAACCTTTTATTTATCTCTCATGAAAAAAGAAAAACTTTGTACAAGGCTAGCATTAAATTGGAGTTGAATTTTTCTGATCAATAATCAATGATTCCAGAGCATATTTTTTTTTTTTGACTGGGGTAGTATATTGCATGAGTCCTGAAAAGGATGCATCTCAGAGAAAATTTACTTATGTGACCAAAAGGACTTAGAGTGTGAAATATGAGAGAAAACATTCAGTATCAAAAATAAGCAAGTAAAATGTCCAGACATGAAGCAATGGCTAAGACATAACAAAGCAAGAGTATTGCAGATTCACCTAGTTTCTTAGTGGATTGATCATGTAGACCTTCTGGATGATAAACACAGAAGTCTGGGATGACTCAGTCAAGTGCTTGTCACAGGAGTGTGACAACCTGAGTTTGATCTTTAACACCTACATAAGAAACCAGATGTGACAGTGCACATTCATGGTCTTAAAGCTGGAGAAGTGGAGACAAGTGAATTCCATGGCTTCCGGGACAGTTATCCTAGGTAAAATCATGAGCTCTGAGTTTAGTGACAGATCCTGTCTGAAATAGAGTGAAGAGCAATTGAGAGACACTACAGGACACCTACATTTAGTTTATATGCACACACTGGGGTGAGGAGGAAGGGGGAGGGAGGGAAAGAGGGATGATGTACGGTGGGAGGAAGCATCCTGATAGCTTTTTACTTTTCTTAATGAGAAATGCTCTCAGCCTGAATAACCAGGCACATTCTTCTCACCCATATCACAGTAGTGAGCATGGCCTATGAGGGAGGAGAGGGATCATATTGGAGCAAAGGCTCCCTCTCTCTAAGAACTGAAATAGGTTTTGGAATAAGAGTAGGCTACATTCAGCACACGTCTAGAGAAACTAGCCAGTAGTCGGTGGCTAATTTGAGCTTGTTTCTCCAGTCTTTAGGCTGTAGCCGTAGGCTTGATCACCCCATTTTCAGGCTCTCCATGTCCTTTTTATCTTCACAACACTATGTTCCTCAGGCTGGAGAAATGGTTCAGCAGTTAAGAACACTGGCTGCTCTTCTAGAGTAGCTAGGTTCAATTCCCAACACCCACATGGCAGCTCACAACTGTCTGTGACTTCAGCTGCAGAGGCTCTACCATGGTTACACAGATATACACGCAGATAAAACACTAAAGCACACAAAAAATAATAAAATAAACTATTTTTAAAAATATGTACCTCAAACTTCTCACCTTGAATTTATAGATTTTTCTGATCTCACTTAAAAATCATACTATGAAACAGAAGTTTTACTATCTCTTGTGAATTTTTGTATGTTTGCCCAAATAAACCGGTGTAATTACAGTAAGATACAATTTTAATTACATTTGCATTATTTTAAACTATACTATTAGAAAAATCAATTTATACTTTGGTCAAACTGTAAAGAAAAAAAATTATACTTAAGTCTCCTCAGAGGTTCTAATGGGTATATGCATAGAAACATGTAGTGGCATTGAGATCTTTTTATTTGCAAGCTATTTATTTATTTCTTTGGAGAGATGCCATTTTCTTCAAGAAACATGTTCATCAGCTTTACGGGAATGTATTGATTGCAGTCTTGAACAATTTGCTTATTTTTATTTTATGGTTTCCATGGTCCAGTTATCTGATGCATGCTAATGTGACTCCCTCCTCTTCTGAGTACCAACCTCAGCCTCTGTTCATATTTGATGCAGAGGAGGTCTTCAGCTAGAGGAAAAGACAGGACATGCATCTGGTCAATGATGTTAATTATGACTTTAGTTGGCTTTCCCCAAGGCCTTAGGTCTTCAGGGTACAGTGTATTTCTTCAGTGCCAGTCTTCTGTTAATTGTTTAACATTCCTTCAACCTTTATAAATACCTGCACATTACAGGATATTTAAAAATTCTGAGAAGGTTTATTGTACTGGCTTTTGTGAACTCAACTTTGGTAGAAGTCCAAAGATTTATCAGTGATAACATCATGAATGCCTACTATCATGAACTCAGGTTTTCAGGATTCTATCCTTTAGTATTGTTAAACTGGTGATTAAGTTTTAGCTTGAGTTTTAGGAGGGACATTGTACAGCAAAGTGGCATGTGGCTGCCTACTCATTTCCTTCCTTCATCTCCTCTCTCCTTCATCCCCCTCTCCTCCAGAACCAGAATGAAAATAAAAATTCATAATCTATAAACTCACCATTACTTTCTTCTCCTTTGTTTGAAATCTAAGGTAGTTAAATATGTTGCTTGTTTGACAATCAAAGAATAATTGTGTCTTGGGATTGTGTTGGCTGAGGTAAGTTTACCTCTTAAATGCAGATACAATAGGACTAGCTTTCACTGAAAATGTTAAGGAAAAGGATAAAATTATTTCCCTTGGTGCTAAATTTTTAGAGTGACATTTTGAAAAAGCAGAGAGAATAAATATCCACCTAGTTTTTATAGACAGTTTGTCAATTTTATGAGTTAATCTTTGTTCTATTTCTTCTGAGTCATATTATTCCTTGTGGAATGTAACGAAAATTTACATCATTAAGGACTTATTGCTTTCTAAACAATGATGAAGAGAATATTTTGAGGCCATCGAGATTCTAAAATCCCATTTATAAATATTAATACATACTAATTTATGTGATAATTAGCAGTAGATACAAGATTAATATTGAACATTCTTCAGCCAAATAAAATGATTTTGTTGCTATCTCCTCGATATTAATTTACAACCTAGGAAATTCATTTAAACTTCTTATTCTTTAGTTGCCACCTAAAAAAAAACAAAACAAAAAATATTTGGAGTTTTCATAAAGCTTGTATGGGTATGAGCATTAAACAAGAGAATTACACCAAGCACTTGACTAGACAAGAAGAGGATTGGGAAGGAGAAAAAAGCAAGTAGGGGAACAAGAGAGAGGGGGATGGGAAGAGGAGAGAGAGAGAGGAGGTGAGAAAGGAGGGGTAGAAAGGGCCTTCGCACATTTCCTGCTAGAGGAAGAGAATGCTGTCGAATAGGCAATCTGTAAAAGATAAATGTGTATTTGAATCCTGGCTCTGTAAGCTGGGAAGTCCAAAAGCAGGACTAGCATCTAGGGAGAACCTCTGTGTTGTATCATTATGTAGAAGGAGGGCAAGAAAACATGCACAGTACGGAAAAAGAAAAATGGAATTGCTTTTGCCCTTATAGCCAAACCTATTCTCATAACTAACCCCTCTCAATGTAACAGCAGCCATCCATTCATGAAGAGATATGACATATTCACCTCTTAAAGTTCCACCACTAGTACTTTTATAACATCAATTAACTTTCAATATGCCCTTCCCTCTCTCTTCACCTCCTTCCCTCTTCCCATTCTCTCTCTTCTTCTCCCTTTCTCTTTCACTTAGACTTTGGGTTGGAGAATTTAACTTATAAGTGGATGGCTTAAGTAAAAATGTCATCAACTCAATCACAAAATTCAAATTTTAATTTTCTTGAGTAGGTATCACAGCTAATAGAATCCATAAGTAATTCCCTGACTCAGATAAAAACATACCTAGTAACTATGTCATTTCAGACGGAACTCCAGAATTAAATTGACAAGAACAATTTAACCTAATTATAATGAAATCAAGGAATTCCCAATGCTTCTTCAATCAATGAAGCAAAACGTATGTTCTTTCTGTTTGCCATTTTACCTCTCCTAAGACTCCTGTCAATTAAAAATTAGATTTTGTTTTGTTTTGTTTTGTTTTTTTTGTTTCTCTGTGTAGTTTTGGTGCCTGTCCTGGATCTTGCTCTGTAGACCAGGATAACCTCAAACTCAAGAGATCTGCCTGGCTCTGCCTCCTGAGTGCTGGGATTAAAGGCATGTGCTACCACTGCCAGGCTAAAAATTAAATTTTATTTAATAGACTTTTAAAGAATGGAGAAATGTAATAGAAAAGATTTTAGAAGGTACACCTTATTCTTAAGGTAGACATGTAGTTGGTAGATGGGTACTCAGACGTAGTTCAAATCTGTATGTTCTATTGTACTTTACAGAGTACATTGTCTATAAGTAATGACAATGCATTGTAGAGGTGAAAAAGGCTAGTAGAAGAAAGGATTTTGGATATTTTTGCTGGAGTAAAATGATAATGTTTGGAGATACAAGCATGCTTACATTGATTTACAAGTTGAGATATATATGTATATATATCATAATACTCAATAATATGTACTGTTTTATGTCTCAATTTAATACATTTTAAAGGAATATCATAAAATCCTTATTTGCTAAATCCATTATAGTATGTGAAGGTTTTGCTTCAATGACAAAGAAAACGTGTAGCATAAATCTTAAAGAGTCTTATTAATAAACTCAAACCTGAGGCCAGTTACTGGGGTGAATGCTGGAAGATCAGAGAAGCAGAACAAGCTACAGCTTCCTTACCTCACCAGTTCCTCAGCTGGTCTTCTTTCCTCAGACTGCAAGCTTCTGTGTTCTCATCCCAATGGCTCTCAGCTGAACTGCTTGCCAGTTCCTCAGGTGATCTTTCCTCAACCTGGATGCTTCTGTGTCCTCATCTGAATGGATCTCAGCTGAACTGTGCTGCTCAAAGCCTAAAAGCTTAACCAGCCAAATGCTTCTAGTTTCTGGTCTTCATGCCTTTTGTATCTTTCTACTTTCTGCCATCACTCCCTGGGATTAAAGACTGGATTTCTGGGATTACAGGCATGAGTCACCAAGCCTGGCTGTTTCTAATGTGACCTTGAACTCAGAGATCCAGAGGTATTTCTGTCTCTGAAATGCTAGGATTAAAGGCGTGTGCTACCACTGCCTATCCTCATGTTTAATACTGTGGCTGTCCTGTTCTCTGACCCCAGATAAGTTTATTAGCCTGCACAATATTTTTGGGAACACAATACCACAAAAAACGGTATTTCAAGTCTCCTGTACATATGAAGATTTTTCTTCAAGTATTCTATGTCAGAATAAACATTTCCCTTCCAAAAGGGAAGAATGGGAAGGAAGAAAAAAGACTAAAAATCAATGCTATGCCAACAAGGCAAACACAGTATCACCATGTCTGACATCTAAGGCATACAGTGTTGTGATGTGGGCTCTTATTATTAGGCTTTGGAAGTCCTGTCCTTGTGATCCCACCTTCTGTCACACACATGGCCTCTCTTGAGCTAGCTTTATTCAGCGCCTGCAGTTTTCCTCAGGAGATGTCTCATGCTCCTGACATCTCCAACACCCTGATGCTTCCAATACAACTTAGGCTTCCTTAAAAAATCCATGCATAGGCCACTGAAAGACTCCTTAGAAAGATTCCAGCACTACTATACATTATTTCTTCCTAAGTCCCATAACAGGTTCTGCATACCTGCCAAACGAGCATCACATAGATGGTGACAGCTCCTTAATAGTGCTAATCTCTTTGACAGTTTCAGCTGTCTTGTCTGTATTTGCTTTATCTGCCAAGTTAAATATATTCACACATCTTCTCTTCCTTGGAAAAACTACTTTTTCAAATCTTTCTGCTCTGTTTTTAGGCTCTTGATTCTTGTTAGAAGCTTGGCTAAAATCAGCTGGCAGGTCACATGCCACAGCCTGAATTCTTTTATTTAGGGAGGTGGTAGAATTTTAAGAGGTGAAGGATAGTGGGAGAACTTTAGCTCGTTGAGGAATACTCTTCAAGACAGAGGATTCCTAGCCTTGCTCATTCTCTTGCTTTCCAGTGATGAGACAAGTGGATCCTTTCACCCGACTTCTCTGCCATGATGTGTTATGCTTCCACAGGATCCAAATCAATGGAGACAATTGATCAAGGTCTGTGAAACTCTTATTTATCTAATCTATCTACTATAGATATCCATCCATCCATCCATCCATCCATCCATCTATTTATCTATCTATCTATCTATCTGTCTGTCTGTCCGTCCGTCCGTCCATCCATCCATCCATCCATCCATCCATCCATCCATCCATCTATCTATCTATCTATCTATCTATCTATCTATCTATCTATAATCTATTTACATATCTATCTACCTACCCGTGATCTATCATCTATCTAGTGTGTAACACCTATCTTCTCTTTATCTATCATCTATCTATATACCTATGTATCTATATCATCTATCTATCTATCTTTTTCATCATCATCATCATCATCATCATCATCATCATCTATCTATCCTCTTTACAAGTTGATTTTCTCAGGCATTTGTCATAGCGATTGGACTCTGATTGACATTGCTCAGAGTAGCAATGTTTAAAAACCTTCAGCACACTCCACCTAAAAATCACCCTCTAGTACTTACTGACCTTACCTGCTTTGAAAAACTGCTGTTCTGGACTTTATCAGATCCAAATGTCCTTCATTATTGGCTCTCTCACACTATTGCTGACTTCATTCTTCTGCTGTGTTAGAACTTCTGTTTGCCGTTATCACTACAGGAACATTCACACTGTCAGAGTTAGGTAATCTGAGGATGACTGACTATATTCCCTGAAGACAAGGGATGGCTAAGAATTGTTACAGAGAAACAAGCCCCAGGAAGCTTTCTCTAGAGTGGTGGCCAGAAGCACAGGCAGCTTTCCAAATACTCAAACCTGTTTTTGCTTATATCACTAAGGATTATTGTTTGCCCCTCTTAATTTAACAGAATGTCCTAATAACTACTATTTCTACTAAAAATCAGAGAGTTAAAATAAATTCAAACTACCATAATAAAAATGAGTATGTGGGGAAAACATTCAACCCTAAAATCACATAACCTTAAGGTTTTAAAGCATTGATGGTAAAGCTGACCATAACCACACTGAAGAGAGGAATGCCCAGTAAAGGTGAAGTCAGGATGAAAATGCATTTCTTTACTTAGTAATCATAAGCTTGTTTGATAATTTAAATTAATGAAGCTGTGAGAAAGCTTCACTTTGCATTCCAAATGGAGCAGAGCATTGAACTCTTCAGTTGAAATAGATTTTTATGCCTCTGAACAGAAATATACTGTGGTAAAGTTCAGAGCAGTATTTTCTTATCCCCATACTGAACAGAATACAGCTATAAGCAAGGGCCGAGTGTCCATCTCTATATATTTATATTATGCCAGAAAGATCAAGAGACATTGTCATGACACATTCTTTTAAAAATACACGTGCTTGCTGTTGACCCTAAAAGGCAAAACTGTTACTTACATAGAATCTAATTTGTATGTAGTGAGATCTCTAGCCTGTGAAGTTTTAAAAGTTGTCAATACATATTTTATTAACATTGTCTAAATCTTGAGAAAACATATTCTAATTTGTTTTTGGCTCATTTGCTTTACCAATTTTATTGAGTATCTGAAGTTCCTCAGTTGAATATGCTAATAAGGAGTATTTGGACCACAGCAGTTTGGTTTGACACAAAACAAAACTATTATTTATATAACTCAGATGTTAATAATTAGCATATTTTATGCATGGAAAATTCTCTCCCATATTTCTTGCTTAAGAATAATCTGAACTAATTAGATAAAATTGTCTTAATAACCCAAAATGTGAAACAGGAAGGTTTTCACAAAGTAAGCCAAAAATTAAACTGTTTTAAAGCCCCATTCCCTCTCATTATATAAAAAATTTCACTGTGGCGATATTTTATTTGTGCTCTAACAAATAAGGCTTGCCTGGGGATCAGAGGACAAAACCAGCCACTATATTAAACACAGAGATCAGGCAGTGGTAGCACATGCCTTTAATCCTAGCATTAGGGAGGCAGAGATTCATCCCCATTTCTATGAGTTCAATGCCACACTGGGAACAGAGACAGGCATGGTGGCACACACCTTTCTTCCTAGCACTAGTTAACTGTAGAGGTCTGGAGGTCTGCACAGACAAACAGGAACTGATAGAGATGGGCTGAAAGAGGAAGTGATGTAGCTGGACAGAGAGAGGAAGTAAGGCAGCAGGGCACAGAAAGGTATATAAGCTGTGTATAAGGAAGTCTCTCTCCTGACTCTCTTGGTCTGAGGATTTTCTAGTGGTAAGAACTGTGGCTGGCTTGTTCTACTCCTCTGATCTTTCTGATTTCACCCCAATAGCTGGCTCCTTTTTTTGTTTTTTTTTTTAATTAATAAGACCATTTAGCAATTTGTGTTACATTTTGCATTCAATTAAGTTAAATAAAAAGAAATGAAAATGAGATAGGGTTCTGCTTGACTAATCATAAAAGCCGGCCACCTGAGCATTGCTGGGCTTAGAAGTTCTATTAGTATGTGTGCTTGACTGGATTCTCCCAACCCAAAGACCAATGTAATCCAGAGAATGTGAGCCTTGTTTCAGTGTTTCTCTCCTGCTGTTATAAACTTTAGTGGAAGAGTGAAACCTTTGAAACCTCCTGCCTGGTTTTTACAAGTGAAGTCTTAAGAGTCAGGAGACTAAGGATGGAGTTCACTGCACCTGAAGATGTGTCAGTGAGTCATCCAAATATCAAGTAAAGAGCATCCATTGGAGTAAGACAGCTTGGGAATAAAAGGCAGGAAGCCATCAGGAAAGACAGCACAAAATATTTTTCCAGATGATTGGTTGATGAGGGTCAAGTACTTTTCATACCCTCTTATCTTCAGTGGACTCTGTTCCTAGTCTCCTGACTCTTAAGCCTTCAGTAAACACATTTCTTGTGTTCTTCCTATTGTCTCTTACCTTTAAGATTTGTTTAAGATAGGGATGGGCTTTAGTCACTTTCTCCTCAGTAGCTCACTGCTCCATGTTCTCACTTTAGTCCCAGAGTCTACCATTCTATTTTCTCAGTGGCCAACAAGTGTTGTGTGATACTTTGTTTGGTTTCTTGGAGATCAGAGGGCAGAGCTAGCCACTAGTCAACCATAGAGGTCAGGCAGTGGTCACCTTTAATAAAAGCACTTTAGGGGAATAAACAGGAAGATTAGGAATTCAAGGCTACCCTGGGCTACATGAGATTAAACCAGTCTAAAAGAGAAACAGCTGGGTGGTGGTGGCTCACACCTTTGATCCCAGAACTTCGGTTCTCATGCTTTTGATCCCAGCATTTAAGAGGTGGAGACAGGAATATAAGGTGGGTGGAGACAAGATCTTGCACTGCCATTCAATCTGAGGATTCTAGAGATAAGATCCTCCTTTTGTTCTGAGGATTTGAAGAGGTAGAAGTGGTTGGCTGCTCTGCTTCTCTGGTCTTTCAGCTTTCACCCTAATCTCTGACTCGGGGTTTTTATTGTTAAGACTAATTAGGATCATGTTATCAACAAATATTTCTTAATTTTTGCCTCAAGTCAAAAATTTTGATTTTAGTTCAGGAATAAAAAGAGTTTGGTTAGTTGTTTTCAACCAAAGGTTTTTTTTTTTTTTCCTGTTTTAACTCTCACCCTCTGCTTAGTAACACATGAGTGTGGGTATGTGGTGTTGTGTTCTGGCCTCCACATTCAAATGTAAGCATGTACATGTACATTTACACCCAGATGTGCACCTGAAAACACACAAAGCTATGCATACAAAGGAACACTCACATCCCCAAAAGTAAATGTGTATTTTCAGAAGGAAATCTGCAGAAAAGTCATGTTAGTTCCACAGGTGGCCACCACATATAAACTTAAGATATCCAAAGCATGGGCTTGTCTATATGTAAAATTAAGATAACTTTCAAGGTTTAGGAATCAGGGTAATTGTAGCCTCATAGAAGGAGTTTGGTAATATTCCTTCTGCTTCTATTGTGTGGAACAATATAAAGAGTATTGGTATTAAGTCTTCTTTGAAGATCTGGTAGAATTCTGCAGTGAAACCATCTGGTCCTGGGCTTTTTTTGGTGGGGAGACTTTTAATGACTGATTCTATTTCATTAGGGGTTATTGGGCTATTTAAATGGTTTATCCAGTCTTGATTTAACTTAGGTATGTGGTACCTATCCAGAAAATTATCCATTTCTTTTAGATTTTCCAGTTTTGTGGAGTAGAGGTTTTTGAAGTATGACCTGATGATTCTCTGGATTTCCTCATTGTCTGTTGTTATATCCCCATTTTCATTTCTGATTTTGTTAATTTGCATGCTCTCTCTCTGTCTTTTGGTTAGTTTGGATAAGGGCTTGTCTATCTTGTTGATCTTCTCAAAGAACCAACTCTTTGTTTCATTAATCCAAATAGCCAAACAAATGGAAGCACATGAATTATGAACCAAAGGCTGTGGAGCCCCCAGCTGGATCAGGCCCTCTGGATAAGTGAGACAGTTGATTAGCTTGAACTGTTTGGGAGGCACCCAGGCAGTGGGACCTGGACCTGTCCTTAGTGCATAAACTGGCTGTTTGGAACCTTGGGCTTACACAGGGACACTTTGCTTAGCCTGGAAGGAGGGAACTGGACCTGCCTGTACTGAATCCACCAGGTTTAAATGAGTCCCCAGGGGAGTCTTGGCCCTTGAGGAGATGGGAATGGAATGGAGGGGCTGAGGGGGGGGGAAGGTGGGGGTAGGGGGGAAGGAGGGGGGAGGACAGGTGAACCCATGGCTGATGTGTAAAATTAAAACACAAATATAATAAATAAAAAAAGGAAAAAAGATAACTTTTAAGGTAGTTTTGAAAATTGGCCATAACACATGCAAACAATTTGTAAACCACGAAACTTCTACAAACACAGATTGCTGTGTTTGCTTTTTCTTGTGCTCTGTTTCTGTAAGTTTTATGCACAAACATGTCAGGAATTTTTTTCTGTTGGCTCTTCAGTAAGACCTAGCATATTCATTGGCAGAATTTAATAAATTTCTGCTATGGAAGTGGACAGATGTTAGAGAAAATAATTTGAATTATTTCTTTCATTCTGAAAAATATTCATTTCAGTATGTATTCTTTTGTGCAAAATTACAGTGTAAGTATTAGGAAATAACAAAGAGTGACACTGTATGTCCATGCATATAAAATCAGGCTGAGGTGTATCTGATACTGTAGAATGGTATAGAATGTGAGTGCAGAGCCAGAAGGTGCATGGTGATGCCATAACCTTCTGTCCACATTGCTATGAAAGAAGATTCTTTTCTTTAATTCTTGTGTGCACCTCCCTAAATGTTAATGAAAGGGGAATGTGCCCAATGAGGGGAGAAGAGAGCTGAAATTAAAAACCAACACCAGTGATGCACATTGAATGAACTGATCTAATGGTTTCATGCACTGCTTTTTAAAAGTTCTTACTTTTTAATGGTACATTAACAGTTTCTACTTGAGGTTAAGAAAAATTGAAAACAGTTTTGAAAATTTAAGAAGTGAATGGTTCCAATCGCAAATAAAAGCATCTTGTTTTCTGGTCATATTTGAAAACATGTTTTTAGTTTTTTTGTTTTGTTTTTTTAATAGAAATGTGGGCACATCATTAGCCAGTATCCAAGACATTGTCATGTGTAACAAATCTACTCAGCCATTTCTAACCTGTATTTTTTTGTAATATTATTTCACTTTAAAATGATCTTATGTTGAACACATTAGCAAAGTGAAGAATATATGTATTAATCTTATTCTATCTATTCAATTATATAAATTATCCACTGTCTCCTCAGTTCTACAATAAACAGAATTAATGAAGATTGATAGTAGATTCTAGGAGTTAACAATTTTTAAAGCAGTTTTCATTACAGTGTGATTTCAGGTCAATAACATCAGTGCATCTGGGTGCTCTTGAGGTATGTTTCTTTGTCAAAAGTTCTGGAATTCTACAACATATCAAGAGGAGCATGAAAATATTTCTAAGGTACTTTTGGTGAAATATGAAAGTCCATAAAATGAAATAAATGTCCATGAAAAATATGCAAAGCACTAGGTATCAGAGTTAACTTATTAATTTGTAATATATATGTATGTATATATGTATATGTATGTATAAGAATGTTGAATGCAGACCAATTTTTGTGTGAATTCCAGTCAATTGTGGCATGTGGAAACAAACTTTTTTGTGGTTTGCCACATATATTGTAAATATATAGTGAAATAATGATTTTTTTCCAATTAAAATAGTACAAAGAAACAGTGATTTGAATGTACCAGGCCCTGCGGACTCCCCATGAGAGACCTTGCCTTGTTGGAGGAGGGAGTGATGGGTGGGTTGAGGGGGGAGGAGGGAGGGGTGGGAGGAGGGGAGAGAGGGACATCTGTGATTGGTATGTAAAATGAATAAAGACATTCCTTAATAAAAAATGATTTAATATCAAATTCACAAAGATTACTTTTGCACTTGGAGTAAACATGATAGCTTGTGATTAGCTTCTCAATGCACATTATGTATTAATTCTATTTAAATTGTGTTGATTATTTTCTAGTATGATATGTTCTAAGCCCATTGTGTTTGTTTTTTCATTACATATTTTTATTGGTATATAGGAAATATAGAGTCCTTTTTTTAAAAATTTGAGTGTAAAACTTACTAATGACTTTCATTCTCTGTTCAGCTGGTCTTAAAGTCTTTGGTTTTAGAAATCGTTTCTAGCTGCTAAAATTTCATTTTAAACTAAGAAATTCAATTCACTCTCATTTATTAGTCCTTCATTTTAATAAGAAGCATTAAAGTGCTACCAGGGCAGATTTCTGCAATTTGCTTAAGAGTAGAAAATGAAATTATTATAGTCAGTATTATTTCAAGGTACTTATACATGGATGGGTATAGATATTGTCATGATTGTTCTCTCAATATTTATAATCTATACAAGGACAAGGAAGAAGAGAGCTTGGGAAAATAGAAATAAAAAATAAAATCCATTCGAATTGCCTATTTTATTTTGCCTGGAAGCCTGTGCTTTTGTCTTTGCAATGTCTGATCAATTTGATTGACAGGTAGGAATGAAGGTCATCCTTATTTCTATTCGGTCACTAGATGATTGTGTATTCCATTCAGTCCAAAGGGCAAACTCAACAACTCTAATCACCCATCTTCCACTAATGAGGCAAGCATCTGACTTTCCCTAAACTTAACATTTTGCTGCTACTGGAAAGTAATGGGATATGAAACTTTTTACAAGAGAGAGATTTTTACTTTTAAAATAAATGTCTCTAGTGGAACTTCTTTATGTCCATTTTCTAGAGTTATTAACAATATGATACAAGTAGTAACATAAAACTGCAGTGCTGGATGGCCGCTTGGTTTTCTGCTCAGGTCGTATCTTCAATTTCTATTGAAAGTATTTGAACCATTCAGGCCTAGTAGATGAGCTACTTGTCTTTGAGTGCTATAGTCAAAAGTGATAATGATAATATAACCAAAGACTTGAAAGTGTATCATGCTAATTTTAACCTGCAAAAAAGTATATGTTCAGCCGGGCAGTGGTAGCTCATGCCTTTAGTCCCAGCACTTGGGAGGCAGAGCCAGGGGAATCTCTGCGAGTTCAAGGCCAGCCTGGGCTACCAAGCAAGTTCCTGGAAAGGAGCAAAGCTACATAGAGAAACCCTGTCTCGGAAAAAAAAAAAAAAAGTATATGTTCTCTTAGTCTCTTGAAATACACAGTCTCATAAATATGAATATTTTAACCTACTCATATTTAGCAGAATTGATGAGATGACCATCAGGCAGCTCTTACAACATTAAAAGAACAATGGCGTGGGGCGATGGTGGCGCACGCCTTTAATGCCAGCACTTGGGAGGCAGAGGCAGGTTGATCTCTGTGAGTTCGAGGCCAGCCTGGTCTACAGAGCAAGATCCAGGACAGGCACCAAAACTACACAGAGAAACCCTGTCTTGAAAAACAAAACAAACAAACAAAAATCTGTCTCCTAAGATAGTTGTGTCTTCCCCCTCTCCTTTTGGAAGTTTTAAAGTCCTGTAAGTGGTTTTGCTTCCCAGAATAGTATTTCTACACATCAACACCTGCATATTTATGCACTTTTTAATCTACATTTATATGACAGCCGTCACTCTGAAATCAAAGCTTTCTGAATTCCAAATTAAAATAAGCTTAATTAACTGCATCAAGCAAGTTAAGCAGTGAAAAGTGTTCCAGGAACTCTTCACCACAGAGACTAGAAGTGGCATTGAGTCTTCCACACGGTTTCTGAATATAAAGGTGCGCTCATCAGTTTTAATGTAGACGAGAATAGTTATTGTAGAAGTCACTCAAAAGAACACACTAGAACAGAACCGCTGTCCCACATTGGAGATCTAAAGGCCACAAGGCACACTGAATTCATGGTGGTTATAGTAAGTGAGTTAGTGTAAGTCAGCACCAGAGAACTTTACAGCCGGAGAGTGAATTCTATAGCAGCTGAAAAAGACTAAGTTCACGGGGAATGAGAGATCATTCTAAACTTGATGCTGAAACACGTAACCATTCACCATCATGGGCCACACAGGTTGGCTGGGAGATGTTAAGCAGGAAGATTAAAAGGGAAGGAAAAATTATGGCGTGTGTAGGAAGTTACACCAATTTATATGCATGGGATGGAAGGTGTTTTCTAGAATGATTAATTTGGAAGTAGGTGGGCAGTTGTGGCATAAACTGCATAATGAAAGCTGAAACAGCAATGAAGAATAATTAAAAGACACTCAATGAAGAAATGACTACTGGATGTCTTTGCAGGAAAATGATGGATTCATCTGGTTGCATAGGAACGGGCAGTTTTGATTGCTTTTCTATTGACAGAACTATATTACAGCTGGGTTGAGGGAGAAATTAGGTTGTAGAAATTGATGGCTATGAAAATAAATTTTGTTTGAGGAAAAAAGTTATTCCTTCCCAGTAGAAAAGACAAGCCTAAGCATTATAATATATTGTCTTACAGGACATTAGCAAAACAACAAAAACTAAAACTAAACAAACCAGAATAAAACAAAGCAAGCAGAGAAGAAAAAAAAAAACCTAAAAATCAAAGGAAAAAAAAAAAAACAAGAAGAACACACACACATACACACACACACACAGAGGCATATACACAAACACACCCATGCATACACATATGGAAACACATACATACATATATGCACACACACTGTTACAAACACAAAATCAGAGACCAAAATAGATGAGCAAAAGACAAATAAGCTGAATAATGTACAAACAAAGCATTATTTGACAAAACATCTCCAAAAATACCATTGAGTTTGTTCCGTGTTGGTCCTCTACTGCTAGGCAGGCGGCCTCCCTAAATGTGGTTTGGATTCCCAGTGAGACTGCTGAGGAAAACCAATTTTTCCTTTGTGAGCGACTATTAATTAGAAATAGCTTCTGGATTAAGGATGGGGGCTCCTGTCTGTCACTCCTCTCTGTGCTGGGACCCTATCTGGCTTGGACCTATGCATGCTTGTACATTCTGCCACAGTCTCTCTGAGTTCATGTGTGTGTCAGTCCTGTTGTGTCTGGAAGACACTGTTTCCTTGTTGTCTGTCATCCCCTCTGACTTCACAATCTTCTGCCTCCTCTCTTGCAGAGTTCTCCTAACCCTGAGGGGAGGGGTTTGAGAGAGAGATTCCCTTAGGACTGAGTACTCCAAGGCCACTCACTCTCTACACATTGTTCGCTTGTGGGTATTAGTTCTCATCTCCTACAGGAGGAAGCTTTTTCTGGTGGTAGCTGAATGTCCCTAGGAGTATTCCATTAGTAGAACAATAGTATTTGGTTTTCCCCTAGGTCCGTGACATATCTAGTTTCAGGTTCTTGGCCACTTGAGCAGTGTTAGGCATGGATTCCATCTCATTGAGTGGGCCTTAACACCAATCAGATAGTGATTGATAACTCTCACAACTTTTGTGCCACTATTGAATTAGTGTATCATGCAGACAGATCACCATTGTAGATTAAGGGAGTTATAGCTAGGTTGGTGTTTGGTTGGTGTTTATTTTTCTCCTCTGGTAGCTGCAGAGTTTCTTCCAGTACCATGAACACTACTAGTCAGTAGGAGTGAAGGCTTTAGTTAGGCATTTTCCTTTCTAAAGAGATAACCTATTGGCTCATAGATCATTTCCCCTCACACTCTATTCATCACATGTCTATCCTCAGATGCAAGGAAATCTGGGAATTGTAGTTGATGGGTGAGGCAATAGGGTGGTGATGGGAATTGTATTATTACAACAAAGAAGGGGAAAACGGGATTGGAGATAATTGGGAATCTTTGTTGCAGTGTCTAAAATCTGTAATGCTTAAATGTGTGTATGAATCTCTTGATATAATATGAAGGACTGTGGAGAAGGTAGAGTGATATTTGGCATGTAAAAAAGTCTCGACTGATTTACTTACTTGTTTCTAAAGGTTAGATATGGATATGCCAGGAAATTTCCTAGTCTAGGAAACCAGCCTCATCTGAGAAGTGGGTTCAACAGGAGTAGGATGTTTATTTATACTTGCAAGTATTCATACAAGTTTACTTCATAACAGCGTCAACAGACAAAAACAATCATCCTCAATGGAACAGCACCATGCACTCCTTAGTCTTCTAGAACAGAAATGAGTCTACTTCATGGTTTCGTGAGCCAATGAAGAGCAGAGAGCAAGGGTTTGTTACAACTTTCTCAAACCCGTGCATGAAAGCAGAGTAAGTGAAAATTGGAGAGACAATCTCTGTAGTTAGAGTTTTCCTGCCTGGCCCAGTCAGGACAAATCTCTCTCACCCACCAGTCCCACAGTCTCTCACACCTAACCAAGAAAGCACACAGAAACTTACATTGTTTACAAACTGTATGGCTATGGCAGGCTTCTTGTTTTCTACTTTTTTATCTTAAATTAACCCATTTCTGCTTATCTATACTTTGCCACATGGCTTGTGGCTTACCAGTGTCTTTACATGTTGCTTCTCATGGCAGCGGCTGGAGGTGTCTCTCTCCAACCTTCTACTTCCCAGAATCCTCTTCTCTCTTGTCCCGCCTATACTTCCTGCCTAGCCACTGGCCAAACAGCATTTTATTTGTACAGAGAGATATCCACAGCACTTCCCCTTTTCTTTTTTTTTTTTTAAGGAAGGTTTTAACTTTTACATAGTACAATTACATATAACAAAACAATTATCAAGCAAGAATTACAGTTACAATATTAAAGAAGATATCCTATCTATCTTATATTTATGAGTCTAAGGTTCTATATCTAACATATCTTTTATCATAACTGAGGAAATTATAACTATCTAGTCTTCAACCACATCAAAGACCTCAGAAGGATATAATATTACCTGAGAAGGATGCAAGCAACTTTCGGGAGTCTTGCAGGGTAGACAGAGACAGCTGGCAGCCTGGACAGTCACCTAATGTTCCTTTATAAAGTTGGGGCATTTGTCTTCAGCCCACAGGGATAGAGTCTCTTGGTCACTTCTCTCAGTGTCCTGTAGAATGTCTGGCAGTTTCCTCTGAGAAGCAGGAACCTGAAGGACCATTTTGTCAAGCAAAGTTCAGTGGTCACCTTTCTATGGGTCCTGCATGTCCAGTTGATCGAGCAGTCCAGGCAAGAACAGTTTCTTGCCCAAATGGCTGTTTTTGCCAAGGTGAAGATAAACTCCATATGGAGTGTCTTCAATGCCCATCCTCCTCTCTGAAGTAAATCGGTGCTGCCAGGAGCAGACATGTCTCATTGTCCAGAAAGTCTAAATTTTAAAAATATTTTAAATGCCATATTCTGAAGGTCTTTGAAGTATTTGAAGATTACCTACCTATCTGAAATATCTCTATGTATACCCAGAAGACTTAACTAACATGGCTATGAGTATGATTATCACAGATGATTAATTATTAATCTATTTTTAATTATCCATTATAATTTTAAATGAGCTATACAAACATAATACCTTAAACAAGAGTAGAAATATATACACAGTATAACAAAATTAACTTTAAGTTTGTATCAATAGACTAAAGTCTATACCAATGTAAAACATTTTAAACAAGTTGTTGCTCTTTAGAAGTGAGTTCCCTAATCTACCCTTTCATCCTATTATATCTATATTATATCCCCCTTTCTTCTTTAGAAAGAGATCTCATTTATAATCAACCTGCTTTAAAGAAAAATATTGGTTTTTCTCTGTCCCACACCAGAGGGCTCTTCTGATTTGGGACACAAGAATCTCTTAACCATTTCTTTTAGCAATATGTCTGGTTTTAGAGAAGGAGTGAGCCAATTCCATCTCCAAAGCCAGCTTGATAATTTTGGGAATGTGGGCGTAGTTTCTCTTACTACTTCCTGCTGGAGGGGGGCGCGGTATCTTATGGGGATACAAAGAAAATTTTAGGATTATGGAGTAGTCCATTAGGGTGAACCTCTGAGCCAGTTGCCTTGAAAGCATTCTGGATATTGGATCATCTGGGCCATGGTGTCATCGGAGACCTTTCAGGTGGTTTTGGCTGATCAAACCTGATGTATCTTAATCTGGAACAAATCCACAGCCTCTGGCTTTCTGTGGAAACAAAAGCAGAGACTCTTTTCCAAAGCAACATATCCTTATATCCAAAATTTGAAGTCAAGATACCTTTAAAATTTACATATTTGTTTAACTCAACAGCTTTTATGTTCAAATATTTTTCTGCAGTTAAAAATCCCAAAGACAAGACAAACCAGATTCTCTGTGTAATATCCATCTTTGTAAGACTGAAACACCATTGTGGCTGCTGACTCCGCCCACCTCAGCTTCCCAACATGGCGGTGGTACAATTTACCTTTACCGCCAGCTCTGGGTCTGGAGCCATGTGTACCATCAACTATCAGAAGCAGTTCTATCAAAGCAGTGCATAGCAAAACTTTTTTTTTTTTAAACTAGCAAAGGCTAAATCTACCACGCAGCAGAGTAAAGTGTCACTTGTAGACTCCTCATTCCCGCCACACTGCAGGTCAGATGCACATGCCAGGAACCCGCCATAGTAGCTCAAACCAGCAGGCTGCCGCTAACTTGAGAAAGACAACTAGGAAGCTGTTTTTAGCTCCGTCTTAGAATCTTTTTTCTCAGGTTTTAGGTGGAAACTCTTGCAAACACGTTGGGCGCCATTTGTAGTTAGAGTTTTCCTGCCTGGCCCAGTCAGGACAAATCTCTCTCACCCACCAGTCCCACAGTCTCTCACACCTAACCAAGAAAGCACACAGAAACTTACATTGTTTACAAACTGTATGGCTATGGCAGGCTTCTTGTTTTCTACTTTTTTATCTTAAATTAACCCATTTCTGCTTATCTATACTTTGCCACATGGCTTGTGGCTTACCAGTGTCTTTACATGTTGCTTCTCATGGCAGCGGCTGGAGGTGTCTCTCTCCAACCTTCTACTTCCCAGAATCCTCTTCTCTCTTGTCCCGCCTATACTTCCTGCCTAGCCACTGGCCAAACAGCATTTTATTTGTACAGAGAGATATCCACAGCAAATCTCTAAAATAGAAAAATCAACAAATTCGGCAGAGAGCAAGGTGGAAATACATAAGGGTTCTGAGGGAGGGAAGGTAATGGGGAAATGATGTAGTTATATTATAAACTCAAAAATTAAAACCAGCAACTTTTTAAAACTGATGGTACCAACTGCCTAATAACCCTGAGCTCAGACTGTTCGGTTTTGTAGTTCCAAGACGTTCTTTTGGTTAGTAGTCTTCATCAAAGAATCTGATTGGTTAGAAAAAAAAATGTAAAAATAGATCACATGAGACTAACAGGGTGTGAGTGGTTTTACGCCAAATAATCTATCCAGGAGAATAATAGAGTTAGATCTCCGAGCATCATCTTAACAGAATAATGAGTTGACAAGGCAGTGAAGCCTCTTGCTGTGACTGTATCTGAAGCCCCTTTCAGGTTCTTTGCTTAGAAAGCTGGATCTGTTCTACACTGGACACAATATAGCACAGTTTTGTTTTAGGAGTTGATTCTAACCTTCCACCATGTGAGACCTGGGTATCAAATTCAGGTTTCAAGGTAAGTTCCTTAATCTGCAGTGCTTTACTAGAGAAGATTTATCTGTCTTGAAGATAAAATATTACCTAGAATCAAAATACTTTTGAGAACAGTTGTTAGCAATATAAGCTTACCATTTCAGTGGCTTAGTAAGATTCAGAGTATACAATCAATGTAATGATTATTTACCTAATACCCGGACCACAGCAATGTAATCACAAACACAGCATAAAGAAATGTCTTCTATATAGCTCTAGGAATTAGCAGGAATTTGCATTGTGAACAGCAATAGGAGTTGCCACTCTGAAAAGAGCAGCGTTCTCCTGCCAGTATCCTGAGGGATGTATTTGAAAGCAGACTTCTATAACTAATGAGTAAGGTGCTGAAGAGCTGTAAAAAGGAAATCCTAGGTAGGAGGAAATGGTAAGAGATTGAGGTACTAAGAAGAATATTCATATTGTGGGAAATGGGATGAATTATGTTCAAGATCACTAAGCTATAATTGGTCTCTATGTCATTTCTAATAGGGAATCTATATGAAACTTCTTTTATCTAACATATTATTTATTCTTATCTTCCCAGTGATTTGATTTTGACTAACTGTCGTAACTGCAATTTTCCCATCTATGTTATTTCATTGTATTATACACAGAAAAGTCTTTATTCTAGATCATGAGCAATCTTAACTAACATGAAGTCTTTGAAACATTATTTGGGTTCAAAATTAGAACAGAAAATGTCTTGCATCCTAAATTAAGTTGACAGTGTTCTGCAACATGGGGAATGGCAAAGAATATATGCTTCTTTAGCTCATGACAGCATGAAAGGAGTTCTGTATGGAAAGATGAGTATAGATTTAAGATGAGAATGAAGAAGATTCCAACCCTTGGCCAATATACCCAAAAGTTTTCACACTTTTGCTTCAAGATAGTCTTGAGCAGAGTAAAGTATCAGACTCCAGACTCTCTGATCTCAATATTTATAGAGAGTCTTTGAGTCATTAAGTCTTTATTCTCCATTCCATCAGGACTGTGAGAAGCACAGAGGCCAAGGCTCCTATGAAAAGGGAGGATGTTAGGAGCCCGGAAAGGGACCCAGACAGTGTCTCAAAACTGTAGCAGCTATAGTCTGACACTGCTTTTGTTGGAGGGATTTTTTTTAACTTCTCAATGACTGAGAAGATTTGTAAGACTTCAGTGTCCCTGAGATTCACTGTCATCCATGCTAAATAAAGTTAGAAAACACAGTTTTATAGGATAGCTTCACCATAATTTTCTCTTTGTACAAAGATCTTTGCACCTTTAAAATCTTCTCAACCATATTTTCCTTTCTTTTAAGATGATCCACTTCTTTCTTTTTTTCTTTTTTAAAAATTCTTTATTCATTTTACATACCAACCAGAGATTCCCCTCTCATCGCAGTTGAGGTAGAACCAAGCCCCTCCCTGCTGCATCAAGGGTGAGCAAAGTATCTGACCATAGGTAATGGGATCCAGAAAGCAAGTTCATGCACCAGGGACAGATCATGATCACACCACCAGAGGCTCCTCAAACAGACCCAGCTACACACCTCTCTCCTGTATGCAGAGGGTCTAGTCAATACAATTCTTTCTTTAGAGAGAATGAATTCTCCATTTATCTGTTCTCAGATCAATACTTTATTAAATAAAAACCACTTTCTTATTACCTTCCTAATAATGAACCATAAACTATAGTTAATAAGATGTCTTTAAGAACTTTTTGCATATTTTACCAATAAAATTTCACTTTGAATACAGAAAAACAACCTTAGGGTGTTTTAGACAGTGATGTAATTATTTATGTTGCATTTCTTGTCAATAGTATAGTCTTATAATTAAAAACCCATTTCCCAATAGTGATAGTGGCGGAACAGAACAATTTTGTGATTAAGCAGCAGTGGCGTCTTTTTAGGTTCCATTCCATTTGCCAGCGTGTTGAGATTATAAACCTCATTTATTTGAAAGTACCATGGCTTCTTCCATTATACAGTTAAGACAATTTTCAAGTAAAGCTGTGGGTGACCTACTTGCATAGAACTATGCTCTTTGTAAGCCATTGCTGAGTGATTTCTGATTCATATACTGTTCTCTTTGTTGGTAATTCTCAAGAATAATTGCAGAATATGCTGAGATTGTTATACCCTGAGACAGAGACGGTCGAACAGGATCACAATGTAACCTACTTGGAATTTGTTTTCATGTTTTTTCATCCCTCTTTTCATTGCCCTGGGATGGGAAAATAAGACTGAGCTCTGTGGGGGAGTTCCTTAGCCATGATCAAAAAGACTTTGCAGCTAGGACTCTCTCTGACCTAGGAAACTTTCCTGAACCTCAGGGGAAGAAAGCACTTGCAATGAAGCCCTGGGTTCTACTATCCCTTGCTGCCTATTTCAGTAAGCCCATTTTCTGTTGACTGTGTGTGAGGATTCTGACTTGTGAAACTTGGATAGTTAGTGAACCCACTTCACACTTTTAATGCTTTGCTAAAATGGTTTGTTAAAAAGTTTTTTTTTTTATTGTGGCAAGAATGTGAGGATACAAAAATGAAAGAACTTGAAAAGGCATTCTTTATTTGTATCCTAAGAATTATACTATCTCTCTTAAAACATCATAAGCAATCATAGAACATAAATTAATATGTTTGGATGAAAACCATTTTACAGACTTAGCTACATTTCTCTGTAATTTTTCTTCCTCAAACTAATTAGCAATTTTAAAATCCTACCAGACCCCATCTTATCTTGTCTAAGAGATCCAAATTCAGAGGGCAACTCAAAATCAATTTGTTTTGCTCCAAATTATATTTTAGAAACCAGAGAGCTTGACCATCATTCCAGAGAGGAGCTTTATAAATAGCCTTAACACTTTGTGACAGAGTTCTTTTGTGTTTTCTCACTTTTATTTGTGGTTTTTGGGAGTCAGTTGAGTTCCTGCTAAAAGCTCCTGTTTTCATTACTGTACTTTAATTAGTTACAGTGTAATGATTCATAATGTTTTACAATATGCACTTAAGTACTGTGGCACCCATCCTATTTGTAGTCAGCTTGTAAAGCTGTTGCAAATGGAAGGCCTTGCAGAATTTGATATGGGCAAGTTCATCCTTTCTCATATGGTGTCTGTCTATGACATATAAGTGTTATCAACTCTCTGTCCTCAGTTTAAGAATATAATATGGTTACCCCATCATCTCATGGGTCTAACTTGAGGAGCCAGACAAAAATGACTATTTTATGGCATGTATATACTAGGTCACAATCTCTGCTTTGTCGGGATAAATCAGCAATAAACACTTCTATGAAAACTATATTTACATAACAGTGAGAATCTTGTTGCTTGTTATGTATTTCCTGATATGTATTTGTGTGTCAATCAGACATGTCACTGAAAGTTATCACTCAGTGGCTTCTCAGGCAGCTCACCTTACATACAAATCTCATACCATACCCTTAACTGAAAGGTCTCTAAGCCTTTTCAAGTATCTTGTGCTAGTAGAACAGTTGAATAACAGATTAAAATAACTAACATGCTTTCCAAGATAAAAGATGCTCTTGTAATGCACAGATTTGCCGTCTTCTCTTTTTCTATTGAAATATTGCATTATCATAACCAGAAGAAAACATTCATTGGTTGTTATGAATAAATGATTTCAATGTGTGAATCTCAGTTTTACTTAATGTGCCAGAAAAATATTCTCTATGTGCACATGCAAACACACACACATACACACACACACACACACACACACACACACACACACACACACACACACACATACACACACAGAGTATATTCTGTTTCAATTCATTTGCTTATTAGATAAAATAAATTTTTTCTTTGTCATTTAGTTCAGTTCCTTTTTCAGAAGTTGACCTAAGCAACTGAAAGTGATAAAATATTAAAAGAGAAAAACAATAAACAAATTGATGGATGAATGAGTAAGTTTGACAAAATGGACTGTGAGATATAAACTCACCAATGAGAATTTCATGGTAGATGATATATTGCTGAAGCTCCACCATTGACATATGTGACTTGCAGAGGTGAGTCTGCAACAAAATTTTTTAAAAATCCCTGAAAAGTTTACATTTAATAAACAACTTTGTCAAAGAGGAAGGGGGGATACAGGAAGGGTACAGTGTTTTTAGCATGATACTGACTACATTTAATTCCTGAGTATCCTACTTGCAAGCTAATCTTGGGCACATGACTTTACTTCTCTGTGCTTCATTTATTTCACTTTTAAAATGAGAATAAGAGTGTGATCTTACAACTCATTGAGCATGAATGAGTTAGTGACTACATAGTACTACATCCCTGTATCTTAGCATCTTTGATAAAGGAAGATACTCTGCTTGCTACGATAAAGGAGAAACATAAATACAAAACTTTTGATATAAAATGGTGTCCTGCTTACAAGATAAGCTAGTGAAATGATGAAATAAAGCTTATGGGAGTTTAACTATTATGTGATTTGACTTAAGGCTCACTCTAGGAGAGGAGACCCATACCCAATACTGCTTGGATAATCAAGAACCAGAGACTACATAACCCTGGGATCTAGAGTAAAACCAAACATTACTGTTCTTAAAAATGAAGCAGCAACAACAACAACAGAAAAAAATACTTGTAATAAAATGATTCTTAATGATATTCTGATATAGTCATAGATAAGTACCTTGCTTAGCTCTGTCATTAGAGATGTTTCCTTCTACAGTAGATAGGAACAAACGGCCAGACATTATGCTGAGAATGAGAAACCTTAAACACAGCAATAAATGGGATGTCTCCATTAAATCCCTCCTTTCAGGGTTTGGAGAACCCCATGGAAGAGGAGACAGAAAGATTGTAAGAGCCAGAGGATATGTAAGACACCGAGAGAACAAGATACTTTAAATCAGGTTTGGTGGACATATGAACTCAAAGAGATTGAGACAGGGCCTGCCCAAGTCTGCACCAGATGGGGTCCTAGAGCTGAAAAAAAAGAAGTGGACACATGTCTCCATTCCAAACCCCAAAGCTATCTCCAATTAATAACCACTTGCAAGTAAAAATTGAGTTTTCTCCAAGGGAGTATCACTGGAGAGACAAACAACTCTTAAGGGTAGGCTGAATGCCGAGTACTAGATAGTCATTATAAAAGGAACTTGGTGGCATCATAAACTCTTCCCCTTCAACTCTGGTATTTTCTTTCTTAAGAGCTCTGTTATATTAAATGATATTTGTTTATGGGGACATATGCATGGAATGGCACTTGCTTTGAAGTCAGAGGACTCCCACATTGAACTCAGGTACTCAGGTTGGTGGCAGATGCCTTTTCTGAATCTATTCAGAATCTATAACAATGGACTTTTCCAATAGTAAAGTGACAATACATTTACTTTTTATTTTTATAATAAGGACGCATGCTGTGCCTCCAAAATAAGAATACCTAGGACAACAAATTTAAACATACTAGAACGGTTCTCATTTTTGGTTAATATTGTGTGCTGGCTAGCAATGTGTATGGATAAACAAATTCAACTCTGTTAGTTGGCTGTTTTATTTAAGGCAAGCAATTTTTGTAAGGAATTCTAGATGAATGTGAATCTACCAAATTTATTCATTCATTCATTTATTCATCCATTCATCTGCTAAACAGTCATTAATTTTTATCTTTACCACTTCAGACTCATGCACAAATGGGGAACACAAAGTTCTCTGATGTTAAAAAGCTGAAAAATTTATGTATAAAAAGATATGTGAAGATAAGTGATAATTAATTGACAAACAGATG
Source organism: Onychomys torridus (assembly GCF_903995425.1). Lineage (NCBI taxonomy): Eukaryota > Metazoa > Chordata > Mammalia > Rodentia > Cricetidae > Onychomys > Onychomys torridus. Next base: position 62,848,524 of record NC_050454.1, read on the forward strand.
CCCTATTGTCAGAGTCAAGAAGATACTGCATTATAACCCAATAATTAGAATGAGACAAGAATACAAAGACATGAAAGTCTGGACCTGAAGGAGGAATACATAGCCTCAGGAAGGAGCTGAGCAAAGGCTTTATAAAACACAGAATACACAAATGATGGTGTGTTTTCTATTTATATGCTTACTTCTCTGCCTAGTGATACATCACATAGTGATGTAATTTCAGTAGAATTCAATTTAGCAAGATTATGGTTTGCAGATATTTTGTGATTATAATATTTTTTGGTAATAATCCAATTTAGAGTTACTTTTGCCTTTCTAAGGTAGTCTTTATATATCCTAGACACTAATTAATGAAAGACTTACAGTTCTAACCCAGAGTTCTTCATGTTTTGTCTGTAAATTGTTGGTAATCAAGTAGCTGTGGTGAGGATTGACATCATGAAGAGACAGGTGTCAATGATAAAATGGGATGCTTTTCTACATGCACATTCTCCATGCTGTGGCCAGTGTTGCAGGTAGGTAACCAGGGACCCAATGATTTCAAGCATCTCCAGTCACAATCGTTTGAGGATTGGGCAAGATGAAAGGCCAAAACCTGGTAGAAGAAAATTTCCCAAAAAATTATTCCTGAAAGTCATCTAATCAAATTATTGGCTTTCTGTGGAGCTCTGTCTCAAGGCAACAGAGTACAGACCCCCGCCTAGAACTTGAAGGACTTCTTGCATGTTGATAGCAACAAAATGGTTTTGTTTTTGTTGTTTGTTTGTTCATTTATTTGTTTTTTAACACAGGATTTTGCTATGTAGTCTTGGCTGTCTTGGAACTCACTCTTTAGACAAGGCTGCCCTTGAACTCAGAAAGCCATCTGTCTCTGACTCCCATGTTCAGGCATTCACTGAGATTATCCAGATAGAAGTATAGGTGCAAGGACAGAAATGGGCTCAGTGCCCTTGTCAATCAAATGGTGGTCAGAAGGGCCTATTCTCAAGGCAGACCCAAAGATCAAGATCATCCAAGTGTAGTGTCATTATGAAGTGTTCTGTGGACACCCAAACACAGCAATAAGTAAAGGGATTGATTTCTGTGGATAGTGGACAACACCAGGGTTGCTGTGTACACAGGCCATACAAGGAGTGAATTCATTTAAGAAGACTATGAGGACAGGGTACAGCCAGATGGAGACAGTAGAAATTTCTAATTAGTTCTTCACCAATGTAAAATCTTTGAAGTCCCTGATGGAGAAAAATTCTATAATGAACAGCACAATTTGATGATGACTTTGATGTTCATTAACCTTGACTATAAAAATGCCTAGATACAAGATGGTTATAGGCAACATGTCCTTCAATAATTATATGTTAAAGCCATAACCTCAGCCTTGTGACTTTGGAGATGAGGTCTTTGGGAAGTAGCCAAGGTTAGATAATATTGTGATGGTGGGGTACTCATGGTGGGATAAGTGGTTTTCTGAGAAAAAGAAAAGACCACTCTTATTGCCCCATGAGGACTCAAGATACAGAGGATGATCGTCTGTAAGTTAGAAAAGGAGCCTCAAGAGAAGAAAAATCTGCTGGCATCTTGAGCGCTTGTACTTCCGAGCTTCCAGCGCTGTGAGACTCTGAGAACTGAGTATGTACTGTTTAAATCTCATTTGTGAAGCCTTTTCATGGTCCAATGAAAAGACTAAAATAAATGTTTAGCAGAAGGAGCTCAATGTCAAAATGAGCATGCTTCTTCAGTTTAAACAGGGAAATGTTTGTGGAGAAATTGGTATGTTGAGAAATTGACATACCACTGAATCCCTTAGGTCTTAGATGCTCATTGTTCTAATTGCTGCTTCTCTTGATGGCTGTGTGTCTTGGTAGTTGCTCTGTCAATTATGGTTCTCTGAAGAAGAAGCTCATTGGGTAAAAAACAAATTTGTTAAAAAATATTTGTGATAGCTTATAGAATTGTAGATGAACTGGAAAGTGAGACTCACGTCTCTGGACTATTTCCTTAAATTCTACTCTGATAAGAAATGACCCATTCATTGTCACTGAATAGCCACTGCTGTTGTTACCATTGTGAGGAGGATAAAACAACCCCCTTCTTTTCTTTTTGTTTAAAGAGAGCTGACAGGTAGACTCTGACTCACACATCACCATGACTAGCTGCAAGGGAGGCTGGAAAAACAGTTAACATATTCAGCACTTTTAGGGAGAGGAGCTCTTTGTGCCCTATCAATATTCAAAAATGGCAGAGTCCTTAAAGCAAGAATAATATTAATTTCTTGGGTAGACAAAACACACAGCATTGAGCTAGAATGGGTATCACCTCTACCGCAGTTGTCATTGCATCGTTAGTGTCTAGAGATACAGACTCGGTAGCTATTTCTAGAATAAGTACATACTGCTAATGAAAAGCATTGACTCTAAGCTTCTCAAATCTTAAAGAATGGAATAGATACTTAATTCTGTTATTTCCTGATACTAGATTATTGTGTAGAAGTTTAAAAGGACTATTTTATTACTGGGACACTAACTTACGTCTGAATGTGCATTGCTAAAGACATGAAAGACATTTGATCCAATGTCATGGTTAATTTTGCTTGTCAGCCGGACTGGATCTGGCTTCATCTAAAAGGCAAGCTGCTGGGTCCGTCTGTGGAGGATTTTCTTGACCAGATGTTTGAAGTGGGAGAAGCACCTTAAATGTGGACAGCACAGTTCCTTGCAGTGATGGCCTAGCTAAAAGGAAGCTGAAGAAGGAAACTTTGCTTGTGCTGGCTTGCCTTCACTCTCATTTGGCAACCTCACCTACTCTGTCACTGCAGCTGCTGGGGTTGGTTCCAGCTTCTCTGGGTTTCCAACATAGATTAACAGTAAACTGTTCTCCAGGAATCCTGCAGGCCATTGATGCCAGATTGGGATTGATAAAGCATCCAGCTTTACAAACTGAGCAACTACTGGGTTCTTGGCTTCCCTAGTGTGAGCTAGCCTTTGTTGGATTGTTCAGACCACAATGAGCCAACAGATCCCTTTTAAACACATTTATTCTATCAGTCTGATCCTCCAGAGAATGTGACTAACATACCTGTTTAGAGAATTGTCCATCACCCCCTTAAGCCTCCTGTTTTCCTGCTTGCTTCAGGGGGGCTACATGATAAGTTGATGTTGGGGTCCTGTTTGTCTCTGTGCCTACTGTATTCTACCTTCCCAGACATCAGGAATTATGCCTTTCTAATCTGCTGTTGTTTGTAGCACTCAAACACGGCTCTACTGCTTGTAATGCATTCAGCGTATGTTTACTGAACAATATATAAGATCACTGTCTATAGGTAGTATCCAACTTGCAGCAAACTCAAGAAATGATGAGATGTATTGTTATAATAGGCTTTTGTGTTGTAAAACTGGTATCATTTTCTCTTATTTGGTTCAGATTCAGAATTTTTTTTTTATTTAATCTCATCCCTGGAGTTTTTTAGATTCACAAAACACCTGTTATATGAATATATTCATATCGTCTCAGAGAGCCAAGGATGGCAGAAAGCATATGATGGTTATTGATTTTCCTTAAAAAAATGGCATTTATAAACAGGCATTCTTCATGTTGTTCACTTTATAAGCAATGCAGGGATAGTGAATTTAAATAAGGAAATTGAGTGAATTCTAAAATCAGAACCTAACACTTTAAATCACTGCAATTCACTCTAGTATAGTACTGATGATACGTCTGGATGTCTGCATATTTCTTGGAGCTTCCAAATCAAGAAATACAACACTTTAGTGATAATCAGATGAGCATGGCTTGAGTGATTTGGCCCATGACTGTGGTGTCATTTTCCTCATTTTTAGTATGTGTCACTCAGCTCCCTGTTTCCGCGTCAGTAGCAGAATTGAGCTCACAATATGTGGGACTGGCTAATGGGGACACTTCAGGCTGCCATCTGCCCTCCATACTCTTTTCAATCATTTCCCTCCTCTTCCTCTTTCACTTCTGAATATTTCCTCATATGCCAGCCTGCTGCTGGGCAGAGTTCTGCTGTGGGCATCCCTCTGATATATGTCATCTGTGGATGGAGCTCCTGTTCTGCATACTTCTCACTGTTCTCCTGGGCCCTGTTTTCCACAAAGCTGTCCTTAGCCAGCTGTCAAGTTGGAAGACAACAATGAATAATTAGTTGAAGAGTCAGTAGCTGACATGGCATAGTGTGGTAGCCTCACAGTATTGTCTGTACTCTCTTCTGGAAATCATCACTTGAAAAATTGAAAAAAAACTAAAGATAGTATTCGCAGTCTAAGACATAAAAGAGTGAAGATTGAAAAGGCATACAAAATTTCCTGATAAGAATAACACTTAGGCTGTTCTCTTTAAGACTATTAATGGATTTTTATAATTACATAGTAAAAGATATGAAGTAAAACAAAAATGAGTGAACAGGTTTTGAACATATATGAATATTTGCCTCCTTGTGTGGATGTATAACACATGTACGCTTGGAACCCATAGAGGCCAACAGAGGGCTTTGGATCTTGTGGAACTGGAATTACTTAAATGATTGTAGTCCATCTTGTGTGTGCTGGGAACTAAACTCCTGTCCTCTGAAAGAGCAGAAAGTGCTCTCACTGTGTAGATATGGCCAGCCGAGAACCTGCTATGTAGCCAAGGCTGGTCATGAATTCATAAAGATCTACTTGCTTCTGACTCCCGAGTCTCAGGGTTCAAGGTGTGCACACCGTGCCAGGATCCCAGTGAACATTTTTAAAGGATTGACTCACACGTCTCTTTTTTGAGCGACTGAATAGTCACAGTCACATTACTTGTCATAAAGATAAAACTGTGATTGGTTCTAAGTCTTCTTGAATTTAATTAGTATGAATACATTAAGACCCAAAGCCCTTTACCTTGTTTAATCATTATAACAAAGAAATGATCTTGTAAAAAATAACTAAAATCCTATAATTACAAGACACATGTCCAATTTCTAAACTACAAAGATAGAATTAATTTTTTTCTCTTGTTCTCTGTTCCCTGGTGGAAAGATTTGTTTAAAATTAGACATAAGACATCGACCCCCACAAGCTCTTATAACCTGCATACATATAAACAAAGTGTATATGCTAATTTCCAACTTGTAGATTTACCAAGAAATGATAAACTTTTAATGAGTTCAGCACTAATTGATAAATGTCTTAACCAACCAAGCAAACAAACCACCTTTATTGTAAAAAGGCAGTCAATTTTACCCCTCAATATTTTATCTTTATTTACTATGGTATTAAGTATTTCATAAATCCAAGAAGTGGTTAGGACTTATCATTCTAAGGAATTTAACATTTTAAGCATAAAATATACATTGTTATTTAACAAGTATGTGGGATGAAAGCCCAAAGAGAAAATCACCTATTAAAAGTGTCACTTGTTACTGCAGTCATAATCAATAAAGCATTAAACGTCACATTTTATTGCAATGGATGGAGAATAAACATGGAAACAGCAGTGTAGTCTTGTAAATGGTATGACTTGTAAATGTCAGGGAGGGCTTATTTAACACTAAAAGGCTTTAAGCATTTGGGAAGGGAGCTTTAAAATTCATCCCAGACAGCTGAAGGTTACACGAGGAAAGGGCAGCTATATATAGCATGCAGGCACACAGGTAATGTAAAATATGAATGGATTATAAAAAAAATCACCAAACCTACTTCTAATTGGAGTGTTCATTATATTTGGTATTCTAGAAAGACCATGTACTGAAGGCTATAAGCTTGGCATTATGAATATTTTATTTTGTCCCTTGTTTTATATTCATATAAAACAGGCTTTCTTTTCTAACTGTGTGTGTGTGTGTGTGTGTGTGTGTGTGTGTGTGTGTGTGCAAAGCTATTTAAAGACTCACAGATAAATGAAACTGAATATATGTCATGGATTGATAGCAATATTTTCTAGGACATTGTCTCATAAAGTTTATAATAGCCAATGTTAACAGCACACAGTTTTCATTTCTCCAAACAACCAAATTAAACTTGGCTGAATTGTGTATTTGGCACACTTCTCTGGAAATGATGATTGATAGGGAAGATTCTCAGAAATTTTCCAAGTCTCTCAGCTTTGTAATTAGAGAATTCTGTGCAGGACAATTGGGACATTCTGGGGTTGACTTGGTGATGACAGGAGACTTGGAGGCGCATCTCAGTGAGGAACTGACACTGTTGGTTAATTACATACATATTAGATGGTCTAACTGTTGTTAGGGCAGAATTCTCTTTCCAGTTCTACCTTCGATTTCTTCCCATGCCACTTGTTTTAAATTGAAAGCACTGGGGAAACTCTGTGGAAAATTTGGATACTGAATGTGCTGGAGCAATTAAGAGAAGCAATCATGCCATTTTGCATGTTTAATTTAGCATTTCTCAGTAGAAAACAATAACAAAATAAGGCCCAAGATTGTTTATATTTTAAACCAAGACTTTTTATAGTATCCAGTGTTTTTCGGGAACCCAAAGAAAAGGAAGAAATGGGGACTCTGCATGCTGTTCACCCCACTTTTGGAAATAACAATGTTCCAGGAGCTTCAACTGTCTTGCAAGAACAGAAATCATCTTTTCTATAAGCATTTCCAGTTTCATAGTTGCTCACTAGAAACCGTCACTCCTGATGCAGGACAATCTTATAGCAGTTGCAGATGTTTTTCATTTCTGAGACTAAGGAGTGTTAATGTTCTTTTTAAAATCATTATTCTTTTCAGATTCTCTAACTGAAAACAAGATGACAGCAGAATAAAAATCTCATTTCTGTACAATACTTAGAACAATGACAAAATTACAAAATCCATGAAGAAATCCCCTAGAATAATAGGAAAAATATTATCTAACAGAGGTATTAAAGCCACGGTACATGTCCCATTACAGTGTTTAGACATAGAACAGTGCTTTCCTGCTCTTGCTAACCAATGAAATTTTGTGGCTTAAACCAGCACAAATTTATTATCTTGTAGAACAGCTATTAACCCTATAACCCAAAATTCATTGCTGCCTAGGTTAAAGGTAATAAGCCACAGTTGTGGGCCCGTCTGGAAGAAGATGCTTACACTATTCACCTCTAAAACTCTGGGAATATTGATGGGAAGGCAGGAAGTAAGAGCTGGAAGATGGAGTGAATAGATGTAAAATGCCATTCTCTAAACATGTTGTATCTATTATAATCATTATGTCACAACAACTCAACTTACCTGCACTGGTCCCCCATAAGACTGCTCTTGTCAACAATTAGTTGTAGATGATGTCTTAGTGAGTGTTTCTACTGCTGTGATAAAACACCATGGCCAAAAACAAACTGGGGAAGAAACAGTTTATTTGAATTAACAACTTTCAGGTCACATTCCATAACTGAGGGAAGTCAGGGCAAGAACACAGAGGTAAAAACTGAAGCAGAAGCCATAGAAGGTAGCTGGTTACTGCCTTGTTCCCCATGACTTACTCAGCTTGTTTTCTTATACCATCTAGAACAATCTGCCTACAGGTAACACTGACCTCAACAAGCTGGGCTCCTACATATTAATCCCCCATTAAGAAAAAACAGACTTGCCTACAGGCAAATCCAATGGAGGCATTTTCTCTATGGAGAGTCCCTCTTCCGAAATGACTCTAGCTTGTGTCAAGTTGACACAAACCATCACTGGTGCGGATCAGCTCCAAAGACCCTACCTTTACTTCAGAGGTACCAGCTGTTGACAGACTCTGGAAGAGGGGAAAATCATTATCTTTAGTTGTGTGCTCACTGATGAGCCCACCAGGCTCTGGTGGAGAGCATCAAACTCATGGTTCATGGTTATGCAACCAGCCCTGGTTAAACCCAGTGGGTTACAGAACAAAATGAGTGGATGTGAACATGAGAGAGAGGTTTGTGGAGAGAGGGGAAGAGGGCAGGAATGGCTGGGAGGACAGAGTTAGAATGGTCTGTATGCACTGTGAGCTTAGTGAAATTGTCTACAAACAACTTTAACTGAATTGAAAAAGGCCTGTAATGGATCTGTGGCTGTGTTCCTTCTGTGAGCTACAAAGGCACATCTGCTCCACTGGCTTTGTGTTGTTTCTTTCTTTCTGTTTTTTATTTTTTTTCCAAAGCAGAATTGGGGTTTGACAAAGATATTTTAATATAGTCTCAAGAATAAGGGTTAAAATAGCTTTGGAGCCTCCATGGGACTGGACTAGGCCCTGCGGATAGGCAAGACAGTTGTTTAGCTTGAATTGTTTAAGGGGCACCCTGGCCAGGGGATCCTGTCTGTCCCTAGTGCGTGAGCCCCATGCCTCTGGTGGGACACCTTGCACAGCCTTGGTGCAGGGAGGAGGGGCTTGGAGCTGCCTCAGCTGAATATACCAGGTTCTGATGACTCCCGATGGGAGACCTTGCCTTGGAGGAGGTGGGAATGGGGGGTGGGTTGAGGGGGAAGACTGGGACGGCTGGAAGAGGGAGGAGGGGGGTATGTGGTTGGTATATAAATTGAATAGAAACTTTCTTAACAATAAAAAAAGAAAAAAAATGGGGGTTAAATGAAAGAGGTGCATGGGAAGACAGACATGGCTGGGAAAATAGATATGGTCTCTTCAAAGAAGAACTGTAGGAAGCAAGATACACCCAAGTACAGGAACAGATACCTCAAATGAGGGTCACTCCACTGCCTTTTCTTCTTTAGTTTCTTTCCTTCTGTATTTCTTATTCTTTCCTTCTTTTTTCCTTTATTTAGTGATTTGAGAGTTTTATACAACATTGTACTCACTTCCTGCCCCAGTTATTCCCAGATCTACTGCCTTTCGCACCGAACTGTATGTCCTGCTTTTGAATGGTGGCTGATGTATGCGGGGGCTATGCTCTTATGAAAACTGACTCTCCCTCTTCCAGCAGCTATCAGTAGCTCCTTGAGCAGTTCTTCCTGTCTACCTCCCCTCTCCATTCTGGAATTCGTCTTGGTTTGGGCTTGCACAGGTCTTGCACATGCTGTCACACCTGTTGTGAGTTTATATATGCAGCCACCATGATGTGTCTGCAAGACACTGTTTCCTAATCATCATCCACCACCTCTGGCTTTAGCATATTTGCACTGCTCCCTCCTCCACGATGACCCCTGAGCCTTAGGGGGATGTGACATAGATGTCCCATTTAGGGCAGATCATTCCCTGGTCTGTTATTCTCTGCATCTTGGCCAGTGTGGGTCTTTGTGTTAATATACCATCTCCTGCCAATAGAACTTTCGCTAGTGATGACTGAGGAATGCATTGATCTATGTGTATAATGGTAAGTCATTAGTAGTCAATTTAATGCCATACTCATTTAGCAGAATAATAGTTTTTTTCTTAGTGCCCTCACAAGATGAAACTCATACTTGGCATCATTATCCAGCATGTGGCTAGAATTTTTTAATATTTGTTTTAGTCTATTAGAGAGAGAGTAGGGGGAGGGAGAGCCTGCAGAAGCACATTTGTGTGAAGGTCAGATGACAACTTTTTAGGAGTGGGTGCTCTTTCCTTTTCTTTTTTCTTCTACCTTGTCTCCTCTCTCTCTCTCTCTCTCTCTCTCTCTCTCTCTCTCTCCCCTCCCCCTCGTTTTTTTTACTGTCATACTACCTATGCAAGATTTGGGCCAATGCTCCTGCTCACAGTGCTGTGGTTAGGACTACAGATGCAGTCATTACACTGTATTTTTTGATGTGGAGTCAAACCCAGGTTGCCAGGTGCTTTTCTGCTAAGCCAGCTCTCCCGCCGAGTCCTTGAAACTACCTCCGCTCCTTGGATCACTGGCCCATATCCTCCATGTTCTTTGACTCCTTGGCACATTTGTCCTTTCTGCTCCCCTTTCGCAAGGACTGCTGTGGATACAGAGTGTTCGCCTAGGTGAAACAGAATACTCTGTTCATACCAAGATCCTCCTGCTAATATGAGGTCTCTCTCCCTCTCCCGCTCGCCCCGCTCACACACCCACTGTGGCCCAGGCATCACGATGTGGGCATCTTTGGAGACTATTTTACATATCCTACATAAGAGTGTAGTCAGTTCCATACATCTCTGGCCCTCCTGTGCTTTTGTTCCTTGATCTTTATTGACTATTACTCTGAAACTCCTTTCAGTACTTGATGGAGGAGAGTAGGCCATCTACGTGGCTAGATAGGTAGGGAACAGAGATAGCATCTTTCACGCATCTTCAAACGCCATCCCAAAGCATTGTTCCTCCATGTATTTAACATTAGCAGAATGGATTCCAAGATAAAATGATTTTTTAATTTTAATTTATTTCTCCACTCAACTTCAATATGCTCATTTCCTGTACAGGTGCTAATGAGCTGTGAAATGGGGGGATTGTTAGATAGTATTTCTGAGAAAAGTAATAGATGTTAGAGAACTGAGTCATACTCATGGTAATAAAGCTGTGATCACTTAGCCTGAACATATTACTGGTTAAGGAATAATGGGATTGCAATTACTGACTTATCTATAAGGAAGAAGGTCCTTCAGAGAAATGACAGAGAAATCATAACAAGATGGCATTTTTGTCCACACACCTGCCCATCTTAGCCTCAACCCAGCCTTGAAGAGAGACATGGTGTTTCATCGTCATCAGGGGATGAAAGAAGCAGGAAGTTATTTTTAGCATGACTTTTTAGACATTGATATTTCACAATAATGAAATTGTAAGTGTGGTCAGTCTTCCATGTCCATGGCTCTGCGTCTCCGGAGTTAATCAACTGCAGAAAGAAATCCTGTAGGTAAAATGCTGCATCTGAACTGAGCATGCATGCTATTCTTCCTAATCAATACAGTAGAATCGAGATTTTGGTACAGCCTAGACTGTATCAAGTATGGTAACTACTCCAGGTGTTCAGTTGGCTCTTCTGTTGTTGTCATGAACATTCCAATCAAAAGCAACTTAGGGAAGGAAAGGGTTTTGCCTTGCACTTCCAGGTCATCATCCATCTTGAGGGAAATTACAGCAGGAACTTGCGCAAGAACTGAAGCAGAAATCATGGAGGAATGCTACTTAGTGACTCAGTCTCTGACTTGTTCCCAGCTCACACTCTGATACAGCCTAGGAATGTTGCTACCTACAGCGTTCTGAGCTCTTTTACATTAATTAATAAGTGGGACAATCCTTTGCAGACATGGTCACAAGCCAATATAATCTGGGCAATCTGTCAGTTGAGACTGTCTCAGATAATTAGAGGGTGTGTCAAGTTGACAGCTGATATTAACTAGGATACTAGGTATGATTTGAATTACTTGGGAAGATGAACATAGTTCTTATGTAAAATAAATTTGGGCCAATGCTCCTGCTCACAGTGCTGTGGTTAGGGCATATGTAAAAATACACATTTTAAAATGAGAAACTTATGAGCATCCTCAGATTATGACATCTATAAGGATTCTGGAGCCAGTTTCTCTTGGGTATGAAGAAATCAGTGCTAGAGCTTAGCAATTTGCTGTAATTCCTTCCTAAGAATTGTTTTGTGAACTTTGAGATCAATACATAGACTATAGTGCCTACCTTTCATGTTCTGATAAAAATCTTTTAAGTAACAGTTACAATATGTACATTTAATTCTGTCATTTGTATTTTATTTTGTGTTTTAACAATTATTTTTAGGTGGGAAGGTTAAGGGATAGTCTTGCAAAATATCCCAGGCTTCCTAAAACTCCTTACACAGATCAGGCTGGCCTTCAACTATGTCAATCTTCCAGCCTCTGCCTCTTGAGTGCTGGAATTACAGACAGGCACCACCATGCCTTGCAAAACAACTAATTCTGAATAATTATGTCCTCAATTTAAGTTACAAAGGTATCTATGTATGTTGTGCTAATTATCAAGTTGTTGCCTCGATGCTTGATTTCAGCTTTTTTTTTTTTTTTTTTTTCATTCTAAGAATCAAATCCTCCCATGTGGTTTGGGTCTGGTCTCACCTGGCATCCTTAAGGACTGTCACCTCTTGGAGTTATGTCTGCATTCTCCTTCCGATTCCATCTGCTTGATGATTTTTATTGAGACGAGTAGCCTACCCTACCACCAATTAAAAAATAAATTTCAAAGTCAGAAGTTTGATTGATGGCTATTAGGCTAGTGCTCATGTTCTCCACTCATACAGCCAAGTCTGTCTTAGCATTTTCTGCATCCACTGTCCTCTGAGCCCCTTGATCCCATTTGGTCTTTTGTTGTTCCTATTCAGGCTCTAAGAAAATGTAGTGAGTAATATAATGAACACATGTCAATTTTCACTTTGTGTCAAATCCCAATATTGAAAAAAAATGATTCACAACTTTTAAGTAATATAATTCAATATTTAACACATTTTAACTCAAATAAAATTACATTACTTTCCCCCTTCCCTTTCAGCCTTTCCCAGGTACACATTCCTACAACTTCTCCCATGCCCCCTCAAATTGACAACCTCTTTTTTTTTCTTGTGTGTGTGTGTGTGTGTGTGTGTGTGTGTGTGTGTGTGTGTGTGTGTGAAGGTATGGACAAGCTCCTCTTATAACCCCTCAGTCCTATTCCATTCCTCCCTTAAAAAAGTTTCCATGAAGTTCTGAACTTGTATGCATAGTTTGCTATCTGATATTGGTAGATAAGGTTACGTGGTGATTTTACATGGTGATTTGAAGAACATGGCCCCTAAAGCGAGTGGCATATTTAGGAGGTATGATCTTGTTGGAGGAAGTATGTCACTGTTGAGGTCAACTTTAAGGTCTCATATATGCTCAAGCCACACTTAGTGAGACAAACCACTTCCTTTTGCTTGTGCAAAATATAGAACTCTTAGCTACTTCTCTAACACCATGTCTGTTTGCCTGCTCCCATGTTCCAGCATGATGATAATGGACTGAACCTCTGAACTGTAAGCTACCCAATTAAATGATTTTCTTTATAAGAGTTGTTATGGTCATGGTGTCTCTTCACAGCAATAGAAAGTCAAAATAAGACAGTGCATGAATAATGTATAATTCTTGCATCCATTTGAATGATGTCCTCCTATATACCTTGGGTTTTTTCATTTAGTGTGGTTTGGAGATTTTTTTTTCACTGACACATACACATATAGTTTCCTCATTTTCTACTATGTATAGTTTTGTAACGTTTTAGTTTGCTATAACATACTTATCCATTCTCCTTTTCATTTGCTGTTAGGCTGTAACCAGTTTTATTGTGTTAAAGAAAACCATACTGCAATAAATACTCCTATAAGCTTCCCAAGGTACTTCTATTATGAATAAAATGGTTAGGGTAGAAGCAATGTGTGTATTCAAATTTCCTAATTAATTTTAATTTACTGGTATTATATCATGAGGTAGTTTTCCAAAGTGTGGATACTAAATGTGTAGCCTTTGCTGAGTATGCAGAATGTTACTGTGTTTCCTTTAGTATTTTTAGTTTTGCTGTGTATAAAATCATCACCATCCTGACTTCATCATGAGAACCCTCCACTGCCAGTATAGAATAGGTCAGCATTAACATTGAACCTTTTACTTTTTTATTGATTTATTTTAGTTTCTGAAGTTGTAAAAGTTTAATGACAAATCAAAACTCACTTCCAGTTTTTTCTTGCTTGATTCACAACAGCAAGGAAGACTTTTTCCTAGCTCCTGTATTTCTATATTAGTAGAGAAATGAGCTAGAATCTAAAGAATCGAAGATGCCTTAGCATCATGAGCTGAGGAAACCAGAGTCCAATGGATTCAGTCACCACTGAATCTCCACCAGTGCTGAGTTACCAAGTTCTTACATAAATCAGCACAGTGGACATCCTTTGACTCACCAGGAGGTACATCACAGCCCAGGATTTGTCCTGAGGGTATTTCCAGGAAACTGGACTGAGATCCAAGTTGGTGAGTGGGTGATTGATATCTGTTATGTTTCCTTTTCATTCTACCCTGAATGCCAAACCAGAGCAAAACATACTGAACAGATTACTCCAACAACAACAAGCTGGGTGAGGAACTCTGAATTCTGATCTATCAACTGCTGCCAGCTGTGGGTGTTGAAACCTGCAGGAGTCCTAGTCATAGGGAGGTATTGCACTGCTTTCAATACATGCAAAGATGTCTTTAGGAGTCATACAGAATTCTATTTCTTTTGATACCCTTCCTTAAACACAGAGGCCAAATATACCTGGACCTGTGATTATCCACTTTTGTTTCTGTTTGAACAATGACTTGTAGCTTAGGAACTGGGGTGTATTCCATAAATACACGTTCAATCTTTTTTCTTTTTTTTTTTTCATTTTGCTCCCATGGTTATTAAGTTTCATTAAAATGCATGCCCTGAGCTGGATTTGTTGGTTTGGAATAAGTATGAACTGTGTATATCTCATTAAGTAAAATAAAACATTCCATTTTCAATTTGCCTTTCAATTTATTATCTGACATTACTTGGATTCTGCAGAAAGCAACTGTTTATGTACTATGAAACGTGCCCAGCTAAAGGTGATTTATCAAGCATCCCATTAGTAGATGCTCTTGCATTTCTTCCACACTTAGTACTCTAAAAAGTATATTTATTATGTTTACAATGAAAAAATAATGATCCTAAATCTTAATAAAAATTAGCTAACCCAACCCCATAATTGTACATCCCAGAGAACTGCGGCTCTGAGAGATTGTCTTCCTCTGAGAGATTGTTCAGAGGGCCTGAGTCCTGTGATATCCAATGCCAAAGTTCTCACCACTTAACTCCTCAACTGACATTGTTTTCCTCCATATATACTGTCTATTGTAAACCTACAAATCCCTTAACCAGTGCCAAAAAAGATCTCTGGAATGTTGGAAGCCTTTAATGTCTAAAACTTCTATCTTGACAGTGACTCACAGTGATTGCACATCTAACGAATCCCCTCCACACCTCTGCGTGACCACAACCAGCTATGTTGAATGCTGCCTTCTCCTTTCTTAAACCCTCTACCACATTGTCCAAGAAGCAGAGTATATGAGACCTTGAGTATGCAAAGATCAGGCAGTATGGTGGCCACACAAACACTCCAGAGTCACGATGTAAGGTAAAGACTAGGATGTGGCATTTGTTGAGGTTAATTATAAGTCTCCTTCCCTTTTAGAGTTCTTCATCCTGGTGTGAAATACCATCTTTGTGTTCCTGCAGTACATGTCTGAGTCTACATCCAGAACGTTTGCCATTCTGCTCACACACACACACCAGTGTATCCAGCCCCTTGTGCATCTCCACAGTCTAGTCAGTACCCCTTCAGTCTGCTGATGTTGCAGCTCCCATGTCCAGAAGGAACAGACCCCTCTCTGGTGGTTACTGTAGTAGCACTAAGGACGTAGCTGGGCAGCAGCTGGGGAGTGATCTTGGCTGCTGCTTTGTGCTGCTCTTACCTAGGCTCACTTCTTGCTTCAGCTCTTATTTTATTATGCTGCCATTTCGCATTCTCTGGTTCTCACCAAGCCAGCATCTTATCTATCTGCCATATCACCCCCCAAAGAAAATCCAGTTTGCTGCCTTTTCATGAACAATATTGCTATTCATAACAATTTGTGACTAAGACGGTAGATAAAATAAATCTATTTTTCCATCTTGATGATAGTACCACACATGTATCATCTGTCTTGATACAAATATTAAACTCTTAAACTAGTTTCATGTATTTTTTAAAGTAACCTCATCCAGAAATATTAAGTAAAACGAACCATATAGAATAGCTTATTATCAAGGAAGAAAAAAAATCAGTAACTGAGGTGAAATGATAAGAGAAAAATCAAGTGGATATCATACCTGTCTGTTACTTGACTCATGTATAGAGTTACTCAAATACTTTGTGTGTGTGTGTGTGTGTGTGTGTGTGTGTGTGTCCATGTCTGTGTTTGAGAGACTGTCTAAAAGACAAGTTTGTTCTTCACTTGGTGGAGAGTTCTTAGCTAGACTGCTCCATGTCTTGAAGGCTTCTTGGCTGGCACATGTGGGGTATCTATGCGGCTAACAATATGGGTATGTGTGTCTCAGAGACATCGTTAGAGAAGTAAAGTAGAGATAAATCACTCTGAAAATTGATACAAATGCATTGTATTAAAAATCTGGTTTTTTTCCCCTCTGATTCTTCTTAGCCAAACAGCTAGGATGATGAAAAGGAAGTGAGCTGTGGCCTGTGTAAGGTATGTTGGCATCCATTCCCTTGTAACCGAGAACGTGACCTTCTTTGAAAATAGGTTATTCACACATGCAATCAAATGAAGGACTGTTGTAGACTTAATTTTGGTGGTCCTTATGAGAGGGAAGACTGTCTGAACACAGATACACTGACAGAATGACACCCACCACATAGACAGAATGGGAAAAATGCAGCTGCATGCCAAGGAATGTAGTGTTGCTGGATATTGGAGCACACTGTGAAACCCATGACTGTGTTAATAAAGTCAACCTTGGTCAGCAACTAGTTGACAGGAATCAGCCATAGAGAGTAAAGAGGAGCCAGGAAGATGGACAGAGAGACACATAGGAAGGAGTAGGGAGGGACTTGGAGTTTCATAGTCTTTTTAGTTTGGGATGGATGGAGAGATGCTCCTTTGCTGGGTCTCTGGCCAAAAAGGAAGGTCTGCTGGTTGCTTCTGGGAGCTAGCAGGTTTTCACCCCAACATCTGACTCTTGAGTCTTTATTTGCAAATTGAACAATAGAGACTTAGTTAAAAACTACCATTGGTGGCAATGGCAGGGCTGGTGCCAGGGGGACTGGAAATCCCACCAGGCCTTGGCCTGAGTGGCTGGTCCATGGACCACAGATGGTAGTTGAAATATCAGTAGATTCAGATGCAGCTGCTAAGTCAACAGAAAAGCAACATAGAGGAATTGCAGCCCTACCAGAGCTGGGAGCAGGCAAGAATGGATTCCATCCAGAGTACCAAGGGATTGTGACTCCGTTAATAGTTTGATTTTTCACTGTGTCTTCTGGTTTCATTTGATGCTTTAAGCCACTGTATTTGAGGGGTTCCCTTACTACAACCCTAAAAAACTAATTCAGAGCGTTGAAGTCAAACATGGGGAAGGAAAAATATTCTTGCTTGTGTGCTCACATGTCCCCCTAATTTTCTTTTAGAATTAAGAAGAGAAATCTTCCCATGGAGCCTGACTATGTGGGGCTTTAGGACCTGGCAGGGGTCTATCGAGGAACTCAGAGAAAGTGACACCATCATTATTTGATTTTAAAGCTACAAAAGTTGAATGCGTTAAAGACCATCTTCCCATCCTTGCACTCCGTGTGATTACGAGAAGGTGAGAAGGTGGTACTGGCAGTAATGCAGAGCGTTCTGTGGAGTCCTGGTGGACAACAGGTAAACTCGAGTAGTGTTCGTACGTTCTTCCCCCACAAGCTCTGTTTTTCCTGTTAGGTGCCTGTGATTCCACCTGCTACTCAGGAAACAGCCATCCATTTTTATCTGCCCCAGACTCTGGGTGAAACAAAAGTTAGCAGCCCTGGGTCAGCATGTGCTACAAGAATTTGATATAGTTGTCGGCACTAGGTGGCACCAAAGACAGCCTGCCTGTGCCCCAGTCTTCAGAGCATGGCAGGCTCCAGTGGAGTTTCAGGAACTCCTCCTCCTCATCTGCTCAACTGTTTACACCTCACCATGAAGCAGACACCTTGTGGTCTGATGCTCTGCTTAGCTGTAGAAAAGGATAGTGATGCCCAGTGAATCACACCCCCCCCCCCCCCCTGAAGTGAAAGGTGCAGGCAGAGATGATGTGTTCAGAAGATGGGAAGGGCCCTTGGATACCCTGCACTGGGTGTGTCCTGTCGCCAGCCCCTCACCAGCTAAGACAGGGTCTTACTCTCTCTCTCTCTACCTTCCCTGACTCTTCTTTCAAAGCTTATCAAAGATGACAGTTGCTCTTCCTAGGATGTTTTTTGATAGTTAATATTGGTTAGCTTTCACCAGGAGGTAACCAATATGATTGACTGCATCTCACAAAACATGGCCTCTGGGGAGTGCCCTGCCTGTGTTCCTGGGAATCTGAACTGTGGTTAAGGCATTAAGATCTTCCTGCAGCTGAGCACTAACGTGTATGATCAAAACTAATGTTAGTGTTTACGGAAAAAGACATTTCTTACTAATCATCTCTTGTCCAATGCAGAAGACTAAGTCACCTGGTACTCCTTGCTTTGAGAATGCTCATCATACATTGTAATTTGTTTTCATGTAATCAACATCAGCTCAAGTCAAACTTAGACCTTATTCTAAACCTTTGGTTAGGAAATGATTTTCTCATTTGTGTAAACTACAATTTAAAGACTTTATTTAAGCAAATCGAGTAATGAAGCTGAGTTTAGGTTAAAGGAATTGTGAAAACTGAGGTCCAAGGAAACACATGGATTCTGTTTCTTAGCAATCAAGTGGAGAGCAATAGAAAATCCAGGCTTCCTGCTTTATTTACAGCTGCTACATTTTACACACCAGTCTGTTTCACAATATAGACTTATATAAATCTTTCATTTGGTGCATTCAGTAGTCTAGAATCACTGTTTAACCATTAATGTCTTTTTAAAATTCAGCTCATGTTTTAAAAAGCCACATACTCATACTTTGTTAGATTTTATTTAAAATTAGGATTTTAAAACACAATATTATCTTATATTTTAGCATTACGTTCCTTTCTCAAACAGTAAAATATGTCTGAATAAAATATTTGGTTTAGTGACAGCTGATTGTGGGTTAAGAGTTCCATCTAGTGGTTATATAGGGAAGTTCATTTAACTCATAATTAAATGACAGTGGTGTAAAATTTGTCTTCTTTGGTACTTCCATATTAGAAAACAGTGCAGCTGATAGTGAAATTACCCATGATCCGAATATATATCCACCAAAATGACATACTATTGGGTGTGAGGAAGCTATAAGTTGTAATCTGTTGTACTCAGCAAATGGCATGGGGCCATCTGGTTAAATACAAACAGTATAGACATATAAGGTAGGAGGCCAAGACTTCCCCTGTTGTTTATAAACTTTTCCCGAGATTTTTGACATAATGAATTAATATTATCACACCGAACTCATATAGAAATAGTGAACCAAATAGACCCTCCCTTCTCCGTGTGTTTGTGTGTGTGTGTGTGTGTGTGTGTGTGTGTGTGTAGAAATGGGCATGGATATAGAAAGATAACTCATTTAACTGTCCTCTCAGAGACTCCTTCCTCATGACCACTTCTCCTCTTGAGTGCAGAGAGGAGGGAGGCTTCGTCAGCTGCTCAGGAAAGCTCACTAGCCAGTGGCTAGAAGAAGGAACTGATGGTGTAGCTCCAATGCCACTCATTTTCTGCTGAGCTACAGCCACCATAGTCTGCTGGAGGTCTTCCCGCGTGGCCCTCGTTTATTTCCCTTCTCCACTTCTGGGGACAGGTCACCTCTGGAGGTGTGTGCCTCATCTCACTTCCAAGCACATTTGACTCTTTGCTGTATGAACTGCATACATAAAAGCTAGAGTCACGTTAAATTCTGGGGAATGTTTGTTTAACAATGATCCCGGTTCCCATGCCAGACTTTACTGTTTCCTGACTTCAGTAAACAGCTTAGGACATTAACACAGCTCAGGATTGAGCAGTATGCTCCACTACTGTCTCTGTGTTGTGTAACTAAGTCTGAGGCTCAGAGAGAAGGCATATGTCTCTTCCTCACTTCTCTTTCTTTATGAAGTTCCCAGGACTACTGCTGGAAGACTGTCTTCACAAAGACTGTTCTCAGGCCTGTTTAAGATCTGAAGTTCAAAAGGTAAAATCACATTTTTAGCTGAATTCGCTTACCTGCAACATGGTAAGTGGGTGTTGGACATAACGTTGCACATTATAGAACAAAGGCTGGGAAAACCATGAGAGTGGGTAGGCAGAGTAGAAGAAGAAAATAATGACAAGTAAAAATTTACAGTCTTCTACTGGGGATGTCACCTGTTGGTACAGAGCTTGCATGAGGTCCTAATTCTAGTTCTTGAACCACATAAACTGGTTATGGGGGCATAGGCCTGTCATTCCAGATCAAGGGAGATAGTCCCAGAAAAATCAGAAATTTAAGGCCGTTTTTAGCTACACAAGGGGTTGAAGACCATTCTGGACATGAGTTTCTGTCTAAACAACAACAACAACAAAGTACAGTGTTTTCTGAGCATTAATCTTGTCTCTTAGTGATATGTTAAGCACTTTTCAAGGACATGTTTTTCATAACAATTGCCAACCACACAAATCAGGCTACAAATGAGCCTATTTAGTGAAGTAGGAAACTGAGGCACAGGGTCCTGATATCCACAGATAATGTCACAGTACAAAAATAGATCAGAGAAAGAATTGAATCCAGAATCCTTCTCCAATGAACAGTCATGTTCTTGAACTGAACATTATTCTAGATTTTGTAATCACAAAGGAAAATCAGAATTGCTACAAACTTTTGCCAGTTCAATAAATATCTGTGACAGTTTGATCTGGTCCCATGATGCTTCCTAAGAACAGATATGGGTAGGTTGATCCCAGATGTTAATTTTCTCATGAGTATTTTTCAGACTGTGAATACAGCTATCAGAAACCTCCAACACCTACCACACAGCCCCAGCAAGCCGTGTCTAGACACCACATACCATCCAGATGCTGCCTGGCCAGCCATGAGGTCACATCACAAGGCAGTTAGCAGCACACAGGCTGCTGTGTTGGCAGTATCTCAGGCCTGCTAATTGGGACAGGTGCAGAGTGTGATGACAGCCGACCACCCACAGAGTTGTGACACAGCCAGCTAAGGCAAGAGGAATAGAAAGAAAGAAAAAGGAAACCGGATCTTCAGGCTGGGCAATGATGGCTGCCAGCTAAGAATGAGTAGGCAGAGACCCTCCGAGGATACACAAGGGGAAAGAGGGCCGATTTTTAGACTGGGAATTCCTTAATCTTTAAAACAAATGGTAGGGCCACAGGAAATGAGTCTTTGGAATGTATGCTACACACAACCACCAGCCTGCCAAAAATAGATCATTTGCATGTATGAACACACACACACACACACACACACACACACACACACACACACACACAAGCATGCACATTCCCATCAATTATATTAATCACAATACAAAAAATAGATCTCTCTAAGAAGTAGAGTGATACTGTTTGGGGGAAGAATCCTTTGATAATGACATTTCAAATGGCTGGACAAGAATTAGGGGTGAATTTAAAGATCGTTTCAATGACCAGTTAGGAGGTGCTTAAAAGAGACTGTGGAAATATGAAATAACCCTCTCGGACAAGTAAAGACATTTTGATGTCTTTAGATCCCACAGTTATAGGCCAAATTGATCTAATATTGTAAGCATTAGAAGGAAGAATGAGACAAAATTCCAAGAATCAGAGCAGAAATCACTGTGAAACATTCAAAGTTTTAATGAAGCAATGCCTTTTTTTCATGTGAACGAATGGATATTAATTTGTGTCTAAACATTTAACAACTGGCTAGGATAGCTAATATTGATGGGCAGCTTGATGGGATTAAGAATTGCTCTGGAAACAAGCACTGGACGTGTCTGTGAAGGAGTTTCTAGACTGTGTTAACTGGGGTGGGAGGACAACCCCTGAACTTAGGCAATACTTTTCCACAGGCTG
Source organism: Onychomys torridus (assembly GCF_903995425.1). NCBI lineage: Eukaryota > Metazoa > Chordata > Mammalia > Rodentia > Cricetidae > Onychomys > Onychomys torridus. The sequence continues at coordinate 62,870,116 of NC_050454.1, forward strand.
GGGTCCCAGACTGACAGAAAAGCACACAGTGAGTCAGGCTCATCTCTCTTTTCCCACTTAGGTAGCACTGTGAACCCCGCCTAACTCCCTTGCTATGCAGGCCAAGATAAACCTTGCAGCCCATTCAGCTGGGTCTGGTCAGATGTTTGATCACAGCAATGTGAAAGTCACTACTCCACTGATTCTCAATTAAACCCTACAAATGTATAGGTGTAACGTGCACTTCTGATAATTGTCATTGATGATTTAAGTGAAATTTTAAAACAATAGACATAGAAGACATTGAAATGAGAAGGCACATATGAAAATACTATAGTGGGCTAGGGAGATGGCTCAGAGGTTAAGAACACTGACTGCTCTTCCAAAGGTCCTGAGTTCAATTCCCAGCACCTACATGGTGGCTCACAACCATCTGTAATGAGATCTGGTACCCTATTCTGTGTATATAATAAATAAATATTTTTTTAAAAAAGAAAATACTGTATGTGCTTTACATTATTATGTAGTGAGGAGCCAATAATCATTACTTATCTATGTTCTTGCAATTTGGCTACTAAATCAAATCTTGTGTCAAGAATTAGATACTCATTTGCATTTTCTTCCATATCAAAAGTTATCAGCCAATCAGAGTTATTTAGAACATTTTTCTAAGTCACCTTCCTTTATTTCTGAAGCTTGTACTTGACAATGTATTTGTTATCACAAAAATCCCTAACAGCTACGCTGTTTGACTGGCATGTTGCTGGAATGAAATTGAGATAATATTCATGAGCCCATTATTATAGAGAGTACAGATAAATGTTTCATTATAATTAAAGAAACTAAAGTGATCTTTTAATTCTCCCAGTATTTAGTTCTTAATGGTGAAAACCTGAGAGCTATTTGTTATCTGTTACAAGGTTAAGACTTACATTCAGCATGAAAAAGAGAAAGATAACATGTTTGTCAATGTGTGTATTTCTGAGTGTATGTGCCAGAGAGAGAGACAGAGACAGAGACAGACAGAGACAGACAGAGACAGACAGAGACAGACAGATTACACTCCACAAAGACACATACCTTCTATTTTTTGTGAACATTCCCTCTGACAAAGGAGATTTTCACATGTGATTAAGTTAAGGTTTTTTGATGTGGAAGGGTATTTGGAGCTATTCCAGTGGACTGAATGTAATGTCAAGGGTTTTAAAAGACGCAGAGTGAAGAGTCAGCAGTCTATGGAGGCAAGGCATTAAGGCTGCAGTAATGTAAGGGAAGGCATCAGCTAAGGTATACAGGCAGCCACTGAAAGGTGAACAAGGCAAGAAAGCAAATTCTCCCCTAGAATCTTCGAGAAGATCCAGCCCTGCAATGGAGTTTGAACTTTTGATGCCTAGAATAGCAAGAAATGAATTTTCATTCTTTTATCCTATGGGATTATTATAATTTATTCCAGCAGCCAAGGAAACACACCCATATTCATTCTCTCTCTCTCTCTCAATTCCTGTGTTCAGTCTCATGTTCAATGGTAAGAATGTGAATCCAGTCACTTCTTATTTGAATTGAATGTAGCAAACTTGGGGGCATTCTCATTTTATCTTTAAGGCACTCTTGCATGCCAGGGTGTGTTTTCTACAAAAGGCAAACAATCATCAGGTCTTCCCAGGATGCAATTGGTTGGTGCTTGCATCTTTAGAAGTCTTCAGAAACCATCTGGAAATGCTTTTCCCTGGGAAAAGGGAAGGTTTGTTTATTTGGGGTCACATATTGGCAAAAAGGAACCTGGGCACAAGCCATTGCTCAGTCCTCAGTTGTAAGGAAGACAATAGCCAACGGCAGTCCAGCCCAGGGTTCATTGTAGAGAACAGGGTGAAAGAGAGTCCAGGCACTGTGCCTTCATGGGCCTCGTGGGCATTTTCTTCTCTGCACACCTCTTAAGAATAAGGCCCAGGTCCAAACCTTTCCTACTAAAATGCCATTTTATTAACATTTCATCAAGAACTAATTGACAATAATGGTTGAACAGGTGAAAACTGAATTTGAATTTTTAATTCTCTGTCATTAAGGAGGAATTTGTCGTAGTTAGCAGTACTTAGAAGAAAGCTGGAAGCCTCCACATGATCCTGCTTTGCATGAAAGTGGTCCTGGCATCTGCTCATGTTATTTTTGGATGTTTTGCTAGGTTTGTTCAGAAAAGAAAAATATCTTCTACAGACTGATAGCAGTCCTTTCTGCATGGCATGTCCATACAGACTAGGAAGACCTGATTATTAGATATCTGAAGCTTGTAAAGCTAGCTATAAACCTATTGGCAGTATAAAATGCACTTTAAGGGTGCATTTACACCAGTGAGAGTGGCCGATGCTATACAACTGGGCTTCTCCCAGCATCTCTCGCTTCACTTGCTTGTTACTGTCTGTTTTCATCATTTCCTGAAAGATTTCTTCTGTTCTCCCTGAGATATAAGTCATCTGTCTTAGCACGGACTTTGAGTTCACAGTCACATGACTTCTTTTCTGAACATTGCTGTTTCCTTTGGATATGATTGGCTCATCCAACAGGGGAGGAGACAAAATGCCTACGGCCTCTGTCACTCTGAGGAGCTGAAGACATGTTTAATTTTCTTTTATATAATTATTAATATATTATGAATCTGGCCTAAGTTCAATGCAGCTACATATTAACACAGCTGTAATTTTATATATTTATATAGAGAGGAAGGGGATCCCAAAGACAAGAGTGCCTAGGTCTATACAGTTGCCCTGTCACTGGACTCCTCTGAACTTCATGACTCAGAGTTGGTAGGTAAGTAAGACTTGCTCCTCTAGCACTAAGGACCAGTCACATGGAATGATGTGCGTGTCGGGCCATGCCTCAGAGACCTTAGAAAGATGAGTGAATTAGAGGTTTGCCTACATTTCTCTCTGACTGTGCCCATATTTGATTAATATAGTCTCTCCACGTTAGACTTCGTTTGAAATTCTTTCTAAAAGATGCATGGATTCCAGCAAATGGGACTTCTCGTGCCCTCCCCATACATTCAGCGTTCGTGCTGTACTTCAGCTCTGCTTGTAGACAGTTAAGTCAGTCAGTCGTCTGAATTTCAGTGAAATATTCTTCTTTCTTGTAGAGTTTCTGGTCTATTCATAAATGTGCCTCCCTTGAAGGTTGAATTTTTTTCTTCTTAAGGTCAATCCTGAAGTCTTTAGAGCTGAACACTTACCAGGGGCTGATGACTCCATAGTGTGAGTAGTTACACACAGATCACAGAGGTGTTGAAGGAGGTGAAATTGTGCCCTTACAGCCCTCACTTTGGGTCACATTTTGGTGCCTATTTAAGCGCTTCTGCCTTTCCTTCTTCATCACTCCTTTCCAACCTCTTCATTCCAGACAGGAATAATTTGTCATTTTTTAACGTGAATCCATTAGCATAAGTTATTCAAATGCAAATATTTGGACTCTGCCTCTAAGGATTCCAATGTAGTAGAGGAGGCCCTATTTGTAGCAATATGGGCTTGGGCAGAAAAAGATGCTTTATTTTCTAGAACCTCACAAGCTGTAGCAAGCCCAGGACCAGGCTAGAAAACATCTAGAAGACAAAGGAGACAACAATGTAATGTTGGTTCTAAGTTTTAACAGCACACAGCATTTAGTATCAGCATGCCACTCAGAGTTGATCACATGCTAATTTTCATGATCATTGCCATCTTGGAGGCCAGAAGCCATCATCACCCTGGTATAACTAGAGACATGAAGCCAGGAAGGATGCAGCTTGCACATCCTGTCACCTATAGCAAAGACGAGGCAGGAAGTGACTCTAAGTACAACCTTGAAGCACTTGTTCTGAGGAGGAGAAAGTTCACCGGCGCATCTCCAGCACAATGAGGCTGAAGTCCTTCCCAGACAGTACATTTGAGATTCATTTATATTTTCCAGAAGACACCACAAATTAATTAAAGGGGGCTGTTTTTGAGCCAGCAAGGTGGCTCAGTGTGCAAAGGTGTATCCACTAAGACTGATGACCTGAGTTCAATCCCCTGGTCATACAAAGAGGGAAGTGAGAACCAGCTCCTGCAAGTTGTCTTCTGACTACATTTAACCTTGGTATGTGCTCTACACACACACACACACACACACACACACACACACACACACACACACACACACATACACACATGCACACACACAGAGAGAGAGAGAGAGTAAATAAATGTAATTATATATAGTTATATAATTAAATTTATATTTAAATGGTCCATCTTTTTTGTTTACCTATTTAATGGTACTTTTATGCTTTTAGGTAAGATATTTTGAACCCTTTGTTTGTGTGTAACTTCAAGGGAGTGGATGTCTTTGCCTGGGCTTATTGAGAGAGCAAGCGCCTTTTCTTCTGAGCAACGATTTGATAAAATTTTTCTGACCTTCACTGGTATTTGATGTTCAGTTACCTCTACTCAACCATAAGTCCTTACTTGAGGTACTTCATAATAAGGACTTCCTTGCTGAATTTCTGCAGTTCTCATGGGCCATTCTCAATCAGCCAGCATGATGTTTTCAAAGAGTAAGTGAGATCTCATTCTTGTTGCTCTACCAAGCTCTCTCTTTCTCGAGCACCATTTTCTTTAAACTGCCCCTATGATGAAAAAGAAAGGCAGAGTTCTGCAGCACAGTTGCATGTCTTGGTGTCCGCTTTGCTTGTTGCTTCCTGCTCTTCAATTCCCTGTGTCTCCTGGGTCCTTTCCAAAGCATGGCTGTGCCCTGGTGTGTCTTTATTCTCTCTCTCTTTGCTTAGCTGGGCTTCCTCCTAAAGATCGTATCTCACATGTCAATGCTGAAAAGTTGCTCTCTTAATTCATTCCCTGTTTGTATTCATTCATAAAACAGAGTTCTCTGTTAAATTTGGAACTTAATGTTTGCCACAGGCCCATGTGTGAAAGGACACCTAGTTATTGTCTAACGTGGCTCTTAGGAGCAGAGAGGGCCTGAGGTCTAGTGGACAAAGGTTAAGCCATTGGTGATAGTTATGTCCTTGAGAACACACTGGGATCCTGATTTTCCTCTGTCCTTTTGGAGTTCTAGAATGTCAAGTAAGGATTTTAGCATATGGGTTGAATATGGAACACAGCAAGCATTCAGTCTCTTTTACCTACCTAGTAGCAGCATAGTTTGACAAGAATGTGTAATGTGACAGATATGGATCTATTTGCAGCCTTCTACACGTTGACATCCAGTTATGTCAGCACCATTTGTTGAAGATGCTTTCTTTTTTCCATTGTACATTTTTGGCTTCTTTGTCAAAAATTATATGTTCATAGGTGTGCGGGTTAATGTCAGGGACTTCAATTCGATTCCATTGGTCCACATGTTGGTTTTTATGCCAGTACCAAGCTGTTTTTATTATGGTAGCTGTATAGTAGAGCTTGAGGTTGGGGATTGTGATGCCTCCAGAGGTTGTTTTATTGTACAGGATTCTTTTGGCTATCCTGGGTTTTTTGTTTTTCTATATGAAGTTGAGTATTATTCTTTCCAGGTCTGTGAAGAATTGTGTTGGTAATTTGATGGGGATTGCATTGAATCTGTAGATTGCTTTTGGTAAGATCGCCATTTTTACTATGTTAATCCTGCCCATCCATGAGCATGGGAGATCTTTCCATTTTCTGACATCTTCTTCAATTCCATTTTTCAGGGACTTAAAGTTCTTGTCATATAGGTCCTTCACATGCTTAGTTGGAGTAACCTCAAGGTATTTTATATCATTTGTGGCTATTGTAAAGGGTGATGTATCTCTGATTTCCTTCTCAGCCTGTTTGTCTATTGTATATAGAAAGGCTACTGATTTTTTTGAGTTGATCGTGTATCCTGCTATGTTGCTGAAGGTGTTTATAAGCTGTATCAGTTACATGGGCAAGAAGTACATAGGCTATAAATCCATTATGGTAATTGTCTCCACAATAAATTGACATTACTCCTGGGCCATCTGATATAATAGAAACACTTTGTCTTAAGGATCACATCCCATCATTCAAAGTCATTCTTCTGAGCAAGATGACCTTCAGTTGTCCATCACAGTATTCAGAGAGACCATTTGCCTCTCAGTGGTGAAGGGTTTGTCATTGTCCCTTCCTGTACTCTGCATTTTTGGTGTCTATGCATTTTGAGATTCTCTGACTGAGTGAGGTATCATAGAAGCTTCCATTTAGGAATGAGATGGTAGAGTTTATGCTTAGGAAAGACAAATCTATAACTTCAAAGTTCTATCCTGGCAAGAATCACTGATCTTCCAAGATGGAAGTGGTTCATGTATTCAATTTGCCATCAAGTGGTGAATGACCTCCTTGAGTAACAGCACACTAACAGGGGCTAGTGTAGATATCCTTTGTTGATTAGAAACAAGAGTATCATGTGGCCTTTGATAGGTAAGAATCTCTGCTGATGGCACATATGCACTCTCATTATCACCCTGTATATGATATGGTACTGGGTGATCCACTGGCAAGATAGGCTGACATCTTCTAAGACATCTTCCTGGGAAGACTATTAACCCTATATAGATCACTAATGACAGACTGAAAAAAAAACAAAACAAAAACAAAACGATTTCACCCTACCCTGGCGTGGGGAGTCAATGAGTTTATTGGAGTTACTTACAAGAGCACAGGTGTCTAAGATGCTATTCCTGCTGTTGTGATAAATTACACTGAACATGGCAACCTAAGGATGGAAGGAAAGGGTTTACTTTGTATCACAGCTACAGAGTATAATCTATCAGCAGAATCTTAGTGGCATGACCTTGAGGCAACTGATTACACAACACCCAGTATCAGGAATCAGAGAGAATGGATACCTATGCTTAGTTCATTGTTTTCTTTTCATATCATCTAGGGAATGATATTACACACCCTGGGCAAGTCTTCCCATCTCAATTAACCTGATCAAGATCATCCCTCACAGGAGTACTGAGAGTTCTGCTCCTAGATGGTTCTAGAGCCCATCACAGTTGGGAAAGGGTTATCTACAGAAGCATAGGCAACTCAAAGGCAGATGCATCATGGGAAAGTCCATGCCAACAAGGGTGATGGCTGACTGGAATTCCCTGCACAATTTGCTGGCATTTTTTTCTGGTTGGGATATCTCCTGTCTTTAGCAATTTTCCTATTGATTTTATAACCTCGAGGAAGAGGCTTGTGAATCTTGCAATTTTCTGAGCTCTATAAATTTCATTGACTTTTTGAACCCCATACATTTCATCAACGTTGGAATGGTTGCACAACACTCTTGTCTTTCCTCTGTCTCTTACATTCGTTCTGATTTCCCTTCCATGATTTTCTCTGAGTCTTAGAGATGGTGATAAGACTTTTCTGGTCATGGAGAAAAGAAATATTATGGCTAAAAAGGCTCCATTTTATTGTAGGCATTTTCTTCTATTTATGGCTAGGTTACTATGCCACAGTAACAACAGTCACTTATTCTTGGGAATTCGACTTATCATGATTCCTTACAGAAACTACCAAAAAGACATTTTCCCTTCATAATGGATTTTCAAAATCCAGTTCCAGGTTTGTTTCCCTTTTCTGATCAGCACATGCTGGCTAACTCTTGAAATGCTTTTACCTTGTAGTCAGTCCTTTGCTCTTTTATTAGCACATGCCTAGGTTTGTTTCACTATAGTTTGATAGTTGTTGATCTAGTAGACAGAAGAGAAGACACAAACATTTGTTGTTTTAGTCAACAGGCTTCTCCACCACACTGAAGCATGGCAAAATGTGATTATCCCCAAAGGATGGGCCACTATGCATTCTCTGAGAGTCCAATGAAGGCACTCATCTAAATGTTTCAATCCCATGTTTCAAGATCCCAGAACCCTTTCTACCAAAACCTTGATCTTCATACTTCAGCCCTCTTTGCATGTGTTTTCATTTCAACACGTGCAGTTCAGAAATGTGGATTATTAGGTCTTCAGCTGACAGTTCATTTTAGTGTATTCTTCTACTGAGGATATAAAGACCTTTATCTGGACTGTCAAATAGATTATGGCATGCAAATTTCAACTGCTTGTTAGCAGGTCTGAATTTTTCATCTTTATTCTGCATAGAAACAAAACAATTCATCAGTAACCAGCCAACCTGCCAACCTCATATTTACTGTCCTCACTTTGGAAGCATTGCTTCTCTTTTATTTTTTTGTATAACTAAATCAGTATATCCTTGTTATCATTCTCCTTCATCAAGACATTGTCCTTAATCTTAATCTGATACACAGCAGTTAGGTAGACCCCCATACTCTATCTACCACAATATTTTTCTCATCAACTGAGCAGCAAGTGAGGTAATTTCAAGTGTTTCTCTATAGTCTAGATCTATCATTAGATGTATTAGTTCATATGATTTCCTTCAAATAATTTTACCAAGGAAAATACTCATTGAAGAAAAGAAAGAACTGAGGGGAGGATTTATACCATGTATCCTTGTTGCTCACTACAGGCAGGTGGTCCTGGATGGTATAAGAAAGCAGGTTGAGCAAATCATGGGGAGTCAATAAGCACCATTCTTCCATGGTCTCTGATTTTGTTCCTGCTTCCAGATTCCTGCCTTGGCTTCCCTTAATGATGAATTGTGTAATCTGTAACCCAATTAAACCTGTCCCTCCCCAAGTAGCTTTTGCTGAAAGTATTTTATCATAGAACTAGAAAGAAAACTAAGATACCATATAATCCTGGTTTTGAGTGAAGGAGGAAGAAATGAAAAGCTTGGTGGAGGCATCCCAGAATTATGTGTAGTCCAAGAGAAGTTCCATAGAAATCACCACATAGTCTAGGAATATGCCAATAAGAACAATTCCTGAATCCCAGGCTGAAAATTGCTTTAGCATCAATAAGCTTCTAGAAAATAGGTTTTGAAATAAAACGTGTGATGAATTTCAGAAAAACAATATCCAGAACCCTTGGTCAACTATATTCTCTATAGTTCTTCAATTTACATGCTCATAGTCAACAAAACATCCTTGTATACATTCCTTATGTTGATTTCTCATATGATTAACTCACAATTCAGTTTTACAGAAATTAGGCCTGTATCTAGCCTTACAAAAAAATTCTTCTGAAGTTCACATCCACCCCCAGGCTTGTTGTCTACAACTTCACGTGGGCTCCATTCTTGGTTTAATACTATTTATGAGAACACAACTTATTGAGAAGTGCAGAAAAACACTTTAATTTGATTAGGCCTTTTCATTGCTAACTTTATATTATTTGATCTTGTATTGGCTAGTTGGGAGAGTTTACACTAGACCTAAAAAATGAATGTCTGATCTACACATTTGATCTATATAAATTATATATTAAAGAGAAAAATAATTCATGTCTAAGAGGGAAGAAAGATAAACTAGACATCTTGAGAATACCCAGATGAACTTTATGATAATTTCATTATGTGTCTTTGGCGATTTAGATACTTGTTTTCACATACTTTTACAAGAGTCAACCACTCACTGTCTTCTTGGTTATTGACTGAGTTATAATTAGCCTGTGAATCATGTTAAGCATCTCAGTTGTAACTGCACAGCTACTGTTATATCAGATGACTCAGAGGATTCAACAACATTTTCTCTGACAAATGGAACAAGGATGATTAACCCATGGCCATCTAGAGGTAATCCCTGGAAAAACTTGATTGGCAAAATTGTATTGTATATTGTGTCCCCAAAAGTAACATTTTGTACCCTCAGCTAAAAGTAAAGACTGAGGAAGACAAAACACAAAATAAAACAAAACAAAAACAAGACTCCTGGTGGCTGTCCAATGAGCCTGCCTGGTTCCCACAATGTTCTGCTAAATGTGAGGAGTGCTGTGGAGCACTCAAGCATGTTCAAGCAACTCTGGGACAGATAAAGCAAGAGAAAAGCAAGACCACTCCATGGTCAAGTCCTACTGGGCACTGCAGTCAAGAAAATAAAATATCCAGGAATGAACCTAACAAAGGAGGTGAAAGACTCCACAATGAAAACTAACTGTCAGAAGTAAAAGATTCCCAAAGGCCCAGAAAATGGAAAGATCTCCTATACTCACAGATTGGTTGAATTAATATTGTGAAAATGACACTTCTAACAAAAGCAATTTACAGATTCAACATAGTCTCAATAAAAATCACCACAGCATTCTTGTTAAAAAGGGAAATAGCAGGATAGAAGTGAAATGAAGGAAGAAATGGGAAAAATAGTGAAGAGCTATAACTGGTTGCAATATAAGATTTTCTGAAAATATCTTTTGTCTTCAAAGAGAATGAACTTCTAATAGGCCCTGCAATCAAGTTAATAACATGCCTTCACATCACTAAATACTGTACATATTCAACCTATCCTACAGTGTATTCAGCCTGTTGAACTTGCCTTTATGCAAATGATGTAAACAAGATTAGCATGCCCTGTACTTTCTACATACTCAGCTTTTATAGCCTAAGATAAATGCATAGCTCTAAATTAAACTGTGTGTTTTCCATATACCTTACCCAGAAAAGTGTGTTTATGTGTGTTTTGTGACAATACTTTGCAGAAAGCAGTTGATAGGTTAAGAGCAAATCTTAAGAAACAAATACCTCATAAATGTACATAAATGTACTGGAAGCATTCTGTGGGTTTAGGTCGATAGCATCTGTATGCAGTTTTGAGTGCTAGCCTGGGTCAGCTGGAGTCAGTCAAGTAACTTTTTTCCTTATAAAATTTTGCTAAAAGATTCTGTGAAAAATATCTCTCATAACTTTGCCAAGATGTGTTTTCTGAGATGTTCAATAAACACAAAACAAAGCCTATTGTTAGTGACGGGCAACAGGGACAGAAACCATTCTCTCTCTCTCTCTCTCTCTCTCTCTCTCTCTCTCTCTCTCACGCACACGCACACACACACACACACACACACACACACACACACCAGACAGGCTACAAGCAGATTGAAATCATAGGGGAAGAAGTGGAAGTGGAAGAGAATTCAAGTTTGGGCTCATACTTGGCCTAAACTACTCCATGAGAATGTCTGATTTTTCATTCTTTATGTGACATTGACATACTATGGTGTCCTAGATGAGCATTCCTTAATAAGTTATTGATACAGTTGGTAAAGGGGGAAGGAGACCAATACAGGAGGAGAGGAATAGATAACACAAAGGACTTTTTAAAGTAAAGAATCATTTTATTTTTACTCAAAATTAGGTATAAGTATATATATATATATATATATATATATATATATATATATATATATATATATATATATATATATACTGATGTAATTTAAAGGAAATTATGCTACTTGGGTGATAATTCTCCTCCCAAGAACATAGACTAATCTAACAAACACACTAGTAGTACACATGAGAAAACTTTCAAGTTGTTCGTCAGGGGAGTATAAGAGACTCCCAAATCAATGTCGTCTATTGCTGTTGCCCTTGGTGCCTCCAAGAAGTTGAAAATAAGTCCCTATTGCTGAAGACACCACACATTTTGACACAGAACTCAGAGTAATTGAGCTGGATCTAACTTGAATCTTCCACAAATAAGTGTAGCTTTCACTTCTCATAAATGAAGTTCTTTTTTTTTTTGTAGAAGATGGTGACCATTAGAGAAAGCCACAACCAGTCAAAATGAAAGTACATGATCATAGAGTATGTTTGCTCAGTTGATATATGTACAACTCAGCTCTTACTCCCAAGGCTCAGAGACCACCAAAAAAGAGGGGATGGAAAGGTACAACCATTAGATCCAGAGAACCAGGAAGTCTGCTGCAAAATTATGTCTCCTAGAAATTACAGGGAAACCACGTCTAAACAAGACCTGAGCAATGACAATACCAGGTCTAAGGTGGAAGGGGAAAATCTAATGGTGCCGCACTCCTACATGAAGAGGTATAGGTGATTGGTGCCTGGTGAGAGATGGAGAATTAGTCTTCTCCCAAAATGAACCTCCCTCCATGATTAACCAATACAAAATGGCCAGCCCTGAAAAAAATATATGCAAGCAACACTAAATAGAATCAGCAGATTATATTACAATGTTTGTGCGTATGTGTGTATCTATTTCTGTGAGTATGTATGTAATAATGATTAAAGAAAAAGAGGCCATGAATTTGAGAAGGGGTGAAGGGAGGACATTTGAATTTTTGGAGGGAAGGGAGATACAATGTAATTCTAGGTTTTTTAAATTGCAAAAACTCTAACATGTAGGAATAGAACTAATAGTTGCTTTGATTTTCTTGTATTGTTCATTTTGTTACCTTTCATTAATTCCTTCTCTAACCTTTATTATTTCTTTGTGTCTAAGGATGCATAATTTGGTCTGTTCTTGTTTTTCTAAGATCTTGAGGGACATCATTAAGTTATTGATTGGGATTTCCCTGACTTCAATGTATCCCATTTATAGCTATAAAATTGCCCACTAGACCTGATTTCCTTTAATCCCCTGGATTCTGCTATGTGTGTTTTCATTGTTATTCAATTCTAGGCATTTTAAAAACTCACTCTTGATTCATTCAATTGCCCATTCATCAGTTGATAGTGCTTTGCTCAATTTCCATGAGTTCTGCAGTTTCTCTTCCTATTGATTTCTAGTTCTATTGTGATCAGATAGAATACAAAAAAAGATATTTCAATTTCTTCCATTTCTTAAGGGTTGCTTTGTGTCAGAAATATTTTCAATTTTAAGACAGCTCCATGGGCTGAGAAGAATGTGTGTTCTTCAAAATGTAGCCCCAGTAATATGTAAACTTTGTTTAAATGTCTAAGTCAATTTTATCTATAATGGCATTTAATTTAGATGTTTTTTTTTTTTTGTCTGGATGATTTTTCTATTGTTGAGAATAGGGTAGTAAAGTCACTCATTATTTTCATTCAATTTCTGCCCCTGTTATGTCTCTCTTTAAAATATTCTTACTGAAAGTAAGAATTCAATGCTCAAAGTAATTCAAATGTTCTAAGTCTTTCTCTCTTTGTTCTAAGTCATTGTTCTGCCCACATGGACAGTTTATCACAAAGAGAAGGGTGTTCCAGGATTGGAATAATGCTGAGGATATCGATCACTCTGTATTCTGTGAATGTGTTGCAATGATTGCTTGATAAATAAAATGATGATTGGCCATAAGCCAGGCAGGAAGTATAGTATAGGTGGGATAAGCAGAGAGGAGAATTCTGGGAAGTAAAAGGCTGAGGCAGGAGATGCTGCCAGCCACCTCTATGAGCAGTAAGATGTAAAGTACTGGTAAGCCATGAGCCACATGGCAACTTATAGATTAATAGAAATGGGTTAATTTAAGATATAAGAACTAGATAACAAGAAGCCTGAGCCATTGGGAGATAACTCCAGCTACAGAATAATGCCTGGAAGAGATTCTGTATACTCTTGTTCTGCTCTGCACAGTCTATTCACTTTTCTAATAAAAGTAGTCCCCTACCTCCACTTCTCAGGATAATCCCCTTCTATTGATCCTGCATTTATTCCCCAGAGATAGTAGAAGTTGGTGTATAAGTGCTGTCCACTACCTTTCAATGCTTCTAACATTTCATCAGAATTTAATTTGTAATATATTTCTGGTACTGAGGCTATGGTAGAAAAATATTGGGAAAAAATCAAATAAGTGAAGTGTCTGTAAAATGTATGATTAATGTATGTCCAGGTTTTGTGAAGTCCATAGACAACTTCAAGGTTGTGTTTTCATCTTCCATATATATCTTGATTGCTTAACAACAATTTTAGATTATTTGAGTGTTTTGTTTTCTTAAAATAGGGCCAAAGAAAATATCTTTCTTTGTCCTGCCTGCTTGTTTTCATTTGACAAAACAGGAACAACCAGAAGAAACACTGAGTTTGTTATTTTTTTTTCCAAAACATTAATTAACACTAGCACTGAATATTTGTCTTGGAAAGACCTTTTTGTGTGTGTTGAATTATACTCATTTAACGAGTGAGTATCAAAGCACTCTTTCTGGCAGATTAGTTTGACCAGCCCCCCTTTTATAATGACTCAGAAGAAGGCTGGTGTGTTCTCTGTGCTTGGTTCTCATTCTATTGTGTGATTGAACTTTTTCAACTGTCCTAAGTGCATCTTAGGCAACAGATGCTATGAATTTTCTTTATACTAAAACCATGGCTGTACTACTTACTCTGCAGTAAGGAACACTGAGTTACACCAAGCATAAGCAAGAACAGAAAGAACTACTTATTTCCAGAAGCTGGTTCTGCCTACAGGCCTACCTTCAACAGTACTGGCATTTCAAACTATTGTTTTCCAAAACTTAGGTACTTAAGCAGCCTGTCTCTAACTGAGTAGGAAAGCCCAGCTATTTTTTACAGCCATAGATAAAATTATTCTGCTGTTCGGTCTGGCATAAAGAGTCTGTCAGAATCCTGATAGAAAGCAAAGACATTTCTAGAAGGTTAATCACACTTTTAAGTAATTTAAATGCAGCTATGGGGTAATGGTATTGTACCATTGCTGCATAGACCTGTTAAAGCACCAGGCTTGTGCTTCATATACACTCACTGGACTGTGTTCTGACATGCAGTGTTGGACTTCCTGTCAGAGCATCCACACCAGGAAGCTGCATGTGTTTACACCTTCCCCTTATGAGCACTGGACTTTCTTTATGTTACGCTGAAGATCCAGATCTATGTCCAGGGAGAAAACACAGATGAGTAGTTGAAGCCTCTGTCTAGACTGAAGAAACAAAACACTTATTTTTTGCAAGTGAAGAGAGTTTTGAGGTTTCACAGTTTTGTCTTCCTTTTAGATTCTAGCTGCACAGTCAGTTTTCATTGGCAATGACTCAAGGTATGATAAATTTGCTTTTCTCCTATTGCTTCTGTGTCCTTACTTTTTGTGTTATTTTTATTGTCTATCGCTTTTCTTCCTCCAAGTCTATTTTTTTTTAAATAGGGTAATATAAGCATATAGAATTTGAGTTTTAAAGTTAATGTTGAGGGTCTGAAGAAATGGCTCAGCTGTTAAGAGGGCTTGCTGCTCTTCCAGAGGACCCAAGTTGGATTTTCATCACCCACAAGGGGCAGCTCACAACCATCTGTTACTCCAGCTCCAGAAGATCTGGCACCCTCTTCTAGCCTCCACGGGAACTGGCATACATGTGGAAGACACACAGGCAGGCCCATTTACACATAAATAAAAATAAAATAAAGTTAATCTTTAAAATGAAACTCATGGGGTTTTCCTTTTGCCTAAGAGTTTACTGTCTCAGGTTCTCCTTAGGAGAGAGTATAAGTATCTACTTAGCCTGAAAGTATAAAGTGGGTGTCTTAGCTAGGGTTTCTATTGCTGTAAAAAGACACCATGAACATAGCAACTCTTATAAAGAAATCATTTTATTGGGGTGGCTCACTTACAGTTTCAGAGTTTCAGTCCATTAATATCATGATGGGGAGCATAGCACCATTCAGGCAGACATGGTGCTGGAGCTGAAAGTCCTATATCTTGCAGGCAACAGAAAGTTGACTGAGACACTGGGTGGTATCCTCAGCCTAGGAAACCTCAAAGCCTGCTCTCACAGTGGCATACTTCCTCCAACAAATCCATACCCACTACAACAAAGCCATACCTCCTAATAGTGCAACTCCTTGTGGGGTTATGGGGGCCAATTACATTCAAACTACCACAGTGGGGTGTTGTTTGCTTAGTTTTCTTTCATAGGAGGCTGACCAATTACTGAAAACCCTTGTTAGAGAAAGCAAATGATGTTAATTTCTCTCCTCTGTTGAGTATCAGTGAAAACTGATGAGCTCTAACACCATTTCTACTGTCAAGTCACTGCAACACTGAGATTTATGAAGCTGTATTCAAGTCTAAACTGTGAACTGCACCATGAATTATTTCTAAGGACTTGAAAGGAAGGCATGGTTTGCCAATTTTAACACTAAACGGATAAAAGACACCCATATCCTCTTTTTAATATTATTAGTATATTGTTAATATATACAATTTACTTAGTTTCTGATTAAGAAAAGAGAAAAGGAGAGAGAACTATGTTTTCCTGCAAAAGAGAGCAGGTACTATAAATGCAGAAATGCCTTTTTGTGCCAATCACTTCACAGTGATCTGCTTCACTGAGCTGGTCTAATCAAGATCTATTTTTATGCCTTGTCATCTTTATTCATTCTTCTCTCATTTCCCACAGTTTCTAAGGTCTGAAAATTGTGTACAAGTCAGAATCATCTTTAGAGAATTCAGGGCATTTAAGCGTGGGCATCCCTGTGCTTCATGATGTCATTTAGACTAAGATTTGTAGAAAATCCAATGTTAAGCAGCAGATGTGGGCCACCTGCAGGTGGTCACATCAGGGGATATGACCAAGAGCTGGGCCCTGTGCTCTCTGCTCTCTCCCAGTTTGACATCTCTATTCTCCTTTTTATTTATATTATCCATGAACATTTGTTCTCTGTGACAAATTCTGACACACAATTAGTTTTGAGCTTTTCTTAAAAGAGGAGCTGGCTCTCAGGTAGTGAAGGTTTTAAAATAGAAACCCAAGCATTCAAAAGTCTATTTTGAAAACTCCACTATATATGGTCATAAAATAAGCATAAAATGTTTCTTTTATAATTACCACACATCTTGATGCCAGATGCTTGGATTTCTCATAAAATTCCAGTTCCTCAGGGAATTTTAGATCATATTCAATTTTATTCAGAAAAACTAATGAGTAATATTTAGCTACTGATTACTATGGATTAAATTTAGACAGACTGAGATAAAACTGGAGCCATGTGGGAAATTACTTCAACTATATCTTTTGTCGCAGTTTGTGTCCACTCTTGATAGCAAAAAAAGGAAAAAAAGAATGAATGGATAAATTTTGTAGGAACAATGAACCTGCTGAGGTGTTGGGTTTGTTGTCACTGAAGCTAGAAGAAATTATACTGTTATTTTTGGGAAGAATAATATCCAGTGCTTTGAATTACAAGTTCTGTGACTTCTGTGTACTTCAGAATTCTATCAGTGTACTGGCTTCATGCTACTGAGCAGGTTTGGTTAGATAGTCCTAGATACATTCTCTTTCTTGAATGAATTCAAGTTCTGAGTAAAAGAACAAAGAGAAGGCTATGCAGGCGCTATTGATAGATTCACACAGCTTCTTCAGAAGTTCTAGTCATCTGCTTCACTGTCTGGAGTGGGTTTATGTGGAATAAATATCTTCTTAAGTGGAGGAGACACTCCTTAGAAGTTTAGAAAAATGTACTAGAATCCGGCAGAGGGCCCAGGATTGGGAACGCAAACTGAAGAGGCAATGAGGAACTTGTGATACAGGAGGATGTCACAAGACAGTCCCAGCTGTGGCTCAACAGCAGAAGTGGGTCTAATCTGACTCCAAGGGACCTACAAGATTGTGTCTTGCCAGTCGTGGAAAGGATTCCCAAAGTTAAACAAAGTTGATAAGAGTCTCTTCATTAGTCCCAAGTAGGGAAGACATTCTCCTCATTAATTCACTTTCTGGATTCTTAACCCCTGGCATTGACCACATAGTACCCCAAGGATTGAGCCAATGTGGCTTCTCTTTCACTCTGACATTTTGGGGTGCCTGCTACAGTTGGAAACATTGAGTTGTTAACAGAAAGAACACAGTGTTGGCTGAGAAACTTACTGAGGATAAAAAGGTGTTTTTGATGTAGTAATACCAGGCTAATCATTTGTCTCTTATTAGCCTTTGGGTGTTTTTATAAACAAGGCTCACTAGACAAACAGCACTGAGTGAATCCAGACTCTGAAGCTCTGGTTGAGAATGAACATTTTCCAGTGAGAAAGAGCTCACACTCACTACAGAAGATATCCCACCACCTCATAGACCAAAAGAATTACTCTGCTCAAAATGGAAAACAAAACCTAGACATTTAGGGGATGGCTGTTGGTATTTAAGTGGCAGTTTCTGAACTTCCAAATTTAACCTGTGTGAGATTAAGAATATTTAATTTTGAATTTTAGCCCTTTTTAATCTTAACGCCTTTGTGCTTCAACTTGCAAGGGAATTTGAACTTTGCCAACCTGATGGCAGGGGGATCCACTTGGCATTCTCTAGCAGTGGAATCTTTGTTTATTAGAGTGACATTAGGCACACTAGAACTGAGCAATGTCAATACAGAGTCACCCCAGACCATGGCTTTCGGGCGTGAGGACATAAATCCCATAGACGTCTATTTATATTCTCAGTATGTTGTGCTGTAAAGTGAAAGCTGATCATAATTATGACTGAGCACGCCGAGCCATTGTGTTGATGATTAAGGCACTGACTAAGATACCAGATGGAGGTAATGGGAGTGGCAGAGTGAGTCAGAAAGACAATAGCCATCTAGGATGAAAGAAACCAAGCTGGAGACCATTCCATGATGGACCAGATCCCAGTGTAATCAAGCTACTACCACTTAGCTGACTCATACCATTTTCTCATGGTGATAATTTCGAACAGGGACACATATCTTTGCTATTGGTTATTTGCAAATAAGGACCTTCATTTTAAAAGGGCAATAATGCTGTGCCATGCATAACTTCTGACTGGAGTTATACTTTTCTCATGACTTCTGAACTGGCTGTTTTAGAAAGGAACTAATTTACATCCACAGGTCAGGTCATCTTGTGTAACACTTCACTAAAAAGATCTTCATGTAGTCAATGCACTGTGGCAAGTATTTATTTATCTTTTGCTTCATGCAAAGTATGTAGCCAGATCTCTGGAGATTCCCTTGTCTATTCTTTCTCTTCACCTCCTCTGCAGAGATAGCAATGATTCCAGAGAGAGTTCCTTTCTTCTTTAGTTTCTGACTCTATTTAAACTAGACTCATTTTTCTCTCCTTTCATTGTGATTTTATTCTGCTTTTCTTATCAATGTGGACTAGGGAGCAGAGTATAGTAATAGACATAGGTGTCTAGAAAGTACAACCATCTGCTGCCTTACCTTGATTTTGTTTATAAGTTTTCTCCTTAAGAGGCTACTGTGTTAATGATAAACTTTGTGACTGGGGGATCAGACAATAGGTAGCTCATGATGGGCATCCCAAGTTGAACAATCAGATAAATCCCAAGGTTGGGCATTTGATTGCTTTAAGGACTCAGTAGTGAATCAGGGGCTATGAGTTTATGAAGTGTATATGTGTGTGCTTGTATCTGTGTGTCAATGAGAATTTGCTTCCATGATTGAGCTTGGATTTATCAAAATTCAGGGGGCTCTGCATGGTCATTCTCATGACAACCCAGTTTTCCACAGGCTCCACAGAGAATCCAAACCGTTTACAGATAATTCAAACATTGTTTTGTCTGCTGGGACACAATGAAAGAATGATTTGCACTCAGCCTGGATCAGGTGGAGTCTGTTCTTCACCTGAGCTACAGGAAAGCTAGCATTTTGAGGATGCTTAGCAACTGAGTCAAGAAAGCTCTGAAAATTATTTTTTCCACAATTATTTTTAATTTTTAAAGAGTATCATTCCCCATTTGAAAGGCAAACAGTACAAGATAGAAAAGATTTATTACTAATTATAATGGGGTGTCTTTATTTCCCGTGAGCCTGTAGGAATTTCAAATCTTTCCTTGAATAGATTTCCAATTTTGGTGAAATTATACTTTGGCACATATTTGCTTTATGTGAAGAACCTGTTATTCTTTGTTCTCTAGGTTTTATCATTATACTTTCCTTACTAGTCAACCAATAAGGCAACCTCCAAGACAGGGATAATCAAGGTTTGTGAGAAGCAAACAGATCTTCAGTGACTGGCATTAATTCAGGCCAATGATACTCCAGCCACACTCTTGGTAATTTCCTTATCCTTTCTTTTCTTTTAAATTACATTTATTTATTTACTGTGGGGGCAGGGCTTGTGCCACCATACATGTGTAGTGGCCAAATGACAATCTGTGGGCATCTTTTCTATTAGTCCCAGAGACTGAACTCTAAAATCTGGCCTTTAGGCATGTTGCACACTCCCCTGTTGAGACATTTCACCAGCCTTAGATTCCGGATCTTGAAAGACAAAAGTATGCAATCTAGGATGAAGTGAGACAGTTACATGTTAATCCTGGCCACTGTGGTGATATGTTGTGTACCCTAATAAAACATGCCTGAAGAACAGAGAACAAAACAAGCCACTAGATTAAACATAGATGGATCGAATGTATAGGGCCAGAAGGACAGACAGGAAAATTAAAACCTCTACTTTTAAAATGGTTAACAGACAAGCTTGTATGAATTCAGCAAAGGCCTTAACAACAGAGAAACTATAGGCCTTAGAGCAGCTTGTACAAGAGCAGTTAAATGCTCAGCATATTGAAGAATCAACCAGCCTTTAGAATTCTTCTGCATTTGTAATTAAAAGGAAATTTAGTGAGTGGAGAATAATAACAGATCTAAGAACTGTTAACAAGGTAACTCAGTGGCCTTGTTACAATCTGGAATTCCTTTGCCTTCTCTGTTACCTAAAGGATGGCCTCTTATCATTATCAATTTAAAAGACTGGTTTTTTTTCTCAATACCCTTACAAGAAAAAGACAGAGAAAGATTTGTTTTCAAGGTACCTACTTATAATAATTTTCAGTCGGTTAAGAGATATCAGCAGAGGATTTTTCCCACATGGAATGTTAAATAGCCCAACCCTGTGCCAATATTTTGTATGACAGTTGTTGGAAGTGATACATAAAAAGTGTTCTCAATCTATAGTTCACCATTACATCAATGACATTTTACTAGCTGATTCAAATGTTTTAGGAAGGATGTTTGAAGAAGTAAGAAAATTTTTTTCTTTGTTGGGGATTACAAATTGCTCCTGAAAAAGATACAAAGGAGATTCTATTAATTATTTAGGATATAAAATAGATCTACAAAAATTAGATCCCAAAAGGTGCAAATTAGGAGAGATTGATTACAGACTCTTAATGACTTTCAAAGACTATTCAGAGACATTTCCAATCTACGAACCACTATTGGGGTAAAAAATGATGAAGTGAGTAATTTGTTCAAAACCTTAGAGGATGAAGGACTTAAATAGTCTAAGAGAATTATCACCTGAAGCTGAAACAGAATTGGCTTTGGTGGAAAAGAAAATATAGGATGTACATGTGGATCATGTGGATCCAAAGCTGGATTGCATTTTGGTTATTTTACCCTCTAAGCATTCTCCTACAGGAATTTTAAAGCAGAGGGAAGATATTACATTGGAATGGATATTTCTACCAAATAAACAGAGTAAAAAATTTAAAAATTATATGGAAAAGATCTCTGACTTAATTTTAAAAGGAAAATTGAGACTCCATCAATTAAAAGGAATAGACCCAGCATAAATTGTAGTACCTTTAACTAATGATGAAACTGACCAATTGAGGGCAGAAAGTGAACTTGGCAAAGAGCTTGCAGTAATATTTTAGGAGTGATTAACAACAAATATCCCAAAAGCAATAGAATTAAACTTATAAAGAAAACTTGTAGTCAGAAGGTTTCTCTAGTCCCCCCAAGGTCCCCAGTCCCATGGCCCACTAATGAAATAATCACTCAGAAGCTTGTATTAATTATAACTGCTTGGCCATTAGCTTAGGCTTGTTATTGACTAGTTGTTACATTTAAATTAACCCATAATTCTTATTTATACTTAGCAACATGGCTTGGTACCTTTTCTCAATTCTGCCTTGTCATCTTGCTTCCTCTGTGTCTGGCTGGCAACTCCTGACTCTGTTCTTCCTCTTCCCAGTTTGTCTGCTTGTCCTGCCTATGCTTCTTGCTTGGCTACTGGCCCATCAGCATTTTATTAAAGCAGTGTATAACAGCATTAACCCACAGCAAAAACTAACTGGATTCTGCCTTGAATTGTATGGGAAACACCAATATCTGGAGCTCCTACATTTTATACCGATGAAAAGCAAAAAGGAAAAACAGGTTACAAGTCAGAAAATTTAAGTGAAGTGATTCAAAGTCCTTATAATTGTTGATGAATTTCTAAATGGTCTTATAAATAAGAAATACAGAGCCAAATATGGGGGTGGAAGCCGTAGAGATCAGAGAAATAGGAATAGCCTCCAGCGAACCTTAGCTCATCATGCTTCCATAGCTTCCCAAGAAAACCTTCTTCCTGTCTAACTTGCACTTTATTGCCTTGATGTCTTACCTTCTCATTGCTTGTCACTGCCTGTCTATACAGACCTCCAGGTCTCTATGGTTGGTACTGGGATTAAAGGCATGTGTCACCATGCTGAGTTGTTCCCTAGTGTGCCCTTGAACACACAGAGACTCTTTGCCATGTGATTGGATTAAGGACATGGGCTACCACTACCTGACTTTTGTTTATGGCTGGCTATGTCCTCTGATCTTCAGGCAAACTTTATTTTTTAACATACATATAAAATATTACTACATTTCAGCACAAATAAAATATCACCACATATAATTCTGTTCAAAATCAGATTTATATGCCATTCTGATGGTATTAATGGATTTTTTGGAAATTATCAACATAGTCACTGACTCTCAGTATGCAGAAAGAGTGGCCTTACACATTGAAACTGTTGAATTTAACCCTGATGAATCAGAATTAACTTCGTTATTTATTCAGTTACAATAAATAATCAGGAATAGGAATCATTCCTTATATATAACATACACGTCTGGGGGCTAGAGAGATGGCTCAGGGGTTAAGAGCACTGCTTGCTCTTCCAAAGGTCCTGAGTTCAATTCCCAGCAACCACATGGTGGCTTACAACCATCTGTAATGAAATCTAGTGGCCTCTTCTGGTCTGCAGGGATATATGCAGACAGAACACTGTATACATAATAAATAAATAAATCTTTGGGAAAAAAAAAACAAACATAAAAAATAAAAAACCACACGTCTGATCCCATATATTCCTGCCAGGCCCTCTAGTACAAGGTAATGATGAGATCGATCAATTATTAATAAGAAATGTGTGGGAGGCCTCAGAATGTCATAAAAATGTCATGTCAATAGTAAGGGTTTAAAAAGGGATTTTTCCATAATTTGGCAACAAGCCAAAGAAGTTATAAGGAAATGTCCTACTTGTTCGTTATACAATCAAACTCCACTACCAGCAGGATGTAACCCACAGAGTACTTAAAGGAATGAAATCTGGCAGACGGATGTGTTTCATTTTGTAGAATTTAGAAAACTGAAATATGTACACCATACCAGTGATACCTATTCAAGATTTCAGTGGACAACTGCTCTGAGTTCCAAAAAGGTTGATTCTGTAATCACCCATTTGTTAGAAGTTATGGCCATCATGGGTATAACTGTACAAATTAAAGCTGACAATGTTCTAGCATATGTCCCTGGTAAAATGAAACAGTTTTTTGAATATTATAATATAAAGCATATTACAGGTATACCACACAATCCTATAGGCCAAGCAATCATAGAAAGATAAAATCAAACTCTAAAGGGCATGCTAAATAAACAAAGTGGTGACTAAACCCCCCCAGAAATAGATTATATAATGCTTTATTAACTTTGAATTTTCTCAGTGCTGATGAGAAAGGAACAACAGCTGCAGAGATACACTGGATAATAGAAAAAAAAAACTACAGAATTAAATCAGTCTTTATACTTTAAAGATGTGCTGACCTCAGAATAGAAACCAGGATATGTGTTATGTTAGGGACAAGGTTTTGCTTTTGTTTCCAAAGGAAAAAAAAGCTATGGATACCATCAAAATTGGTAAAAGTTTGATTTGAACAAGAGAGAACTCTTAATTAGAAGAGGTGATAGTTCACTAACCAACATGACCATTCAATTTAAACTAACTTATATGACTAACAAATGCTTTTCATTTGATCAGATATAACTTGCCAAAAGGGAACCTCCCCAAAGTTAGGGTTGGGGAAGGATTTTGTCTTTGTCTTTCAGGAAAATGAAGGCATCTAGTTAAGGAATCTAAAGAACACTGGACAAATGAGACATCTGAAACAAAAGGATGAATCATTCAGAAACTTGTCCCAAGAAAAAATGTTTTCTGCAGTGAACCGTGACCACACCTAAAGCAATTTTGAAGTCTCCAAAAAAATGGTGGAATTCCACAATGACACTTTTATCAGGACAATGACAACACCATTAAGCTGAAAAACACCACCCAAAGATCAGCTTTGGACTTCAAACTGCTCACGAAAATATCATGATGGCTAGCTGAGATGATACAGCTTCATAGACTACTCCAATTAGGACATGACCATAATCCTAAATTTTCTTTGTGTCTCCATAAGACTATCAGTACCCACAATCAGTAGGAAGTAGCCTAAAAAACTATGCCTACATTCCCAAAATAATGGATTATAGATGTTTGTCTTTTTTAGGAGTTCGTTAAAAATTGTTATTGGTCATAGTCAATCTTTTTCTAAAAAAGAAAAGGGGATATGATATAGAAATAATAGAATAAAGGGTGGATTATTGAATCTACTCTGAAAAGAAAAAAAGTATATAGATAAGACAAAAGGTAGATTATTCAATGTGCTCTGAAAAGAAAAAAGGGAGAATATGGATATAAGATAAAAAGGCAGAGTATCGAATATACTTTTAAAAATCATCTACTAGTTTTAAATTTACATTGGATTGGACTTGTATATTGTATACAAATTTTGTATATTGATAAAATTTGAGATAATTTTTGTTAGGACATACTGTACATACATTTCTAGCCTTCTTTAAGGTATTGTACCTATACAACTCATTTAACAATGTAATGTAATTTTCTAGTCCTTGAAAGTTATTATTACCAACTAATTAGGATATAAAGAAATGAAAGCTAGCAGTTAGTTATTACAATCAAATTGTAGTCATATTAGGTATGTTTTCAAGGTCAAATAGATACATTCTAGATAAATATGTCATCTTCATATACTTCAGAGATCTACAGAATATGCTCTTTAAGATGTTTTAATAACATAGGTTCTTTTTTATTAGAAATGTCATTAAAAAGACATGGCAGTACAAGTCAGAGAAGATGATGGGCATATGGAGTCTCCTTTCTTTGTGGCGAAAGTTAGCCACTGGGCAAGAAAGTGCCCTTGACTTGACTGCTGACAGTATGCTGTCCCAAATGGGCAAGCAGGACACAAAAGAAAGGACTGCTGAACCTTGCCAAGACAACGTAGAAAGGCCCTTCAGAAAATCCAGCTTCTCAGGTGAGTCACTCAGGTATGCGAGGCCTATGGACTGAAGATGGATGCCCCAGTGTTGCAGAGGAAACTTGGGTGCTGCTCCGGTAGCCAGCCATTTTTGTCATTTCTCACATATTTTAGAAGTCACTTGTTTGCTCTTCCTGCTTACTTAGATAATAATATTTCCTTCTTGTGTCTCTGATGGGGTTGAAGATTGGATAGTTTAGCTATAGTTTCCCTTGTTAACAAATTCAGAAAAGAAACTCACTAAAGAGGTATAAAGTGTATATGTTTGAAAGACATCGAAAGATAATTTTGAGTTGGTAATACAACTTAGGATAGAATGTGAATTATGTACAATATTTTGGACTCACCAAAATAGGATATATAATGGAGTATTTTCTCAGAATCTGTCAAATATTGATGGACTGGACATTGTTAATGTAGTTCTTGATTGTACATGTTGTATATTATATATATAATTTTCATATTAGTTATTACATTCATTTATTATTTCAGACAAAAAAGGGGAAATGTGGTAATATATTGTATACCCTAATAAAATATGCCTGAAGATCAGAGAAAAGAACAAGGCACTAGATAAAGCATAGATGCCAGGCAGTGGTGGCACGCACCTTTAATACTAGCACTCAGGATGCAGAGATCCATCTGGATCTCTGTGACTTCAAAGCCACCCTGGACTACATGAAATTGACTCAGTCTAGGAGAGAAACAGAGCCAGAAAGTGGTGGCACCCTTCTTTAATACCAATGCTTGGGAAGCACACATGCCTTTAATGGCTGGGCAGCTATATTTGTAAGTGTTAGAGCTCTGAAGACAAAGGTATCCTGGCTGTTAGATGCCAGGATATACCTACAACTCAGAAGGGAAAAGTATCCTCGTCATCAGAAGTTAGGCAATAGCAATACCTATAGCTCAGAAGGGAAAGGTATCCTAGCCCTTGGAAGCCAGGTGGTACCTACAACTTTGTTCTGGTGGGGGATGGTAGCACTTCTGTTTTTCTCCAAGTGAGCCACCATAGCTCTGCTCTACCTGGCTAAGGAAGTTTCCCCACAAAAATGTATAAGTTCTACTCCTATTCTGGTGAGACTTGTTACTTCTCTGCTCCACTCTGCTGAGGGAATTTCCTTGAAGAAATGCAGCAGTTCTTCTCTGGCAAAAGTTGTTACTTTTCTGCCTCACTCCACTCTGGGGAAAGAAGTTCATCACCTAAATTGCATTCAAGAGATTTTTTTTGGGAAGGATGAATCCAGGAGAGTGGCTGCCTCTGCCAGAGTGGAAAAAGGCAGTCCCAAACTGAACAGGTTTCACAGTTTCTTAGTAGCAGAGTTTTTCCAGGGTGAAGATTTTCAGGGTGGGAATTGGTCAGATTTCAATCCCTGAGTTTGGAGAAGCTCAGAGATTATGCTGGAGTTCATGCTCAGGGACTGGTTGGTTTTGTGCTCAGGGATTGGTTGGTGTTTGTACTGAGTTGGTCAAGGGCAGAGTTGACTCTGGTTTCAGGGCCAAAGTGTGTTTCTTTCACTGGCCCTTTTTAACCTTTTAGCTCTGGTTTCAGGGTCAGGGTGTGCTTCTTTGGCTGCCCCTTTTACCCCAAATAGTGACCATAGACCATTTGTATTTGTTACTTGGTGTATAAATAAGTCAGTATGATTATATATCTATATAGATTAGAGGAAATCAGTCTATTTCAATTACTCAAATTTTCTCAAACTTTAAGTGGAAAGTAGTTTTGCTCATAGACATCACCTATTTCCCAAGCAACAGAGCAAAGTGTAGGTTGAATTGATAAACTCCTAGATCAGACTTACATAAGATTATGAAAGTCAACAAATTAATGTACAGCTATGTGCCTGGAGCTTTGGGATCATAGCAACAAAAGGAGATCTACATCTCTTATCAGTAGAGATAACTGATATTATTAGTTGCCAATCTTGGCACAGAATGCAATGATATAACACTTCAAAACATCTCAAGGAATTGTAATGAGCTACAGCTCACAGAAAAGTCTCTTCCAAGAGTGTTGGTATGCCTCCACATAGCAGTGTTACAAGAACTCTACAGTACCTCTTGGTCTAACCACGCCTTTCTTGACACAGACACAATGTAAAGTATTGTAGTGTAATACATGTCTGGGATAGACCTTCAGAATTAATTTCTTGGGTTCAGAACAATATGAAAGTGAATTGTTTGTTTATGGAGTCATTTAACCTTTGCAAGACCCATTTGGTCCTACCTCAGACATTAGTTGCAAGTAGGAGAAAGCATTTTTCCTGTCACCAGGTTGAAATTTGGACCACCTCATATTTATTTTTCTCTTCTTTTGTTTCATTATCTAGTTTAGAAAGGAGAATCAATCAATACACAATGAAGCATGGTTGTGTGAATTTCACTAATATTACACTGAGAACCATGACAGTGTAAGTACATTTTATGATCAAAAACATAACAAAAGAAATGCATTGGCTATTTAAATAGTGATAAAGTGCCTACCATAG
Organism: Onychomys torridus; assembly: GCF_903995425.1. Classification (NCBI taxonomy): domain Eukaryota; kingdom Metazoa; phylum Chordata; class Mammalia; order Rodentia; family Cricetidae; genus Onychomys; species Onychomys torridus. The sequence goes on from NC_050454.1 coordinate 62,897,736, forward strand.
GCTATATGAAGCTAATAGGTGCTCAGTTTTAATTAAAAAGAGTTAGGTAATGTTCTGAATAAAGATGAAGATTCCTTAAAGATAACTATTTCTGATAAATTATACTCTGTATGATTGTGCAAATTTAGTTGTTAGAAACACACACAACTATGATCTCTGCCTCTATTGGCCAGGAGTCCATACATGGCTTAAACAGGTATGCTGCAAGGCTACAATCAAGTTGCTGGCCAAGGCCAAGAATAGGTTTTTACATGGAGGCTCAGATAGGTAAGGATGAGCTTGGAACTCTAATGGTTGGCAACCTGAATTTTATATGACTATAGAATCTAGCAGCTTGCTTCTTCACTGGGAACAGAGAAGAGTTTGATGGTTAAATTCATGTGTCAGCTAGGAAGGTGTCCTAGAATGAGATTAAAAATGATGAAGTTTGGTTAAACCAAATGCCCCATTTAATGTGGGGTTTCTCAATCCAATGGGACCAAAGGCTCAACCTCCACCACTAAGAGGGAATTCTCCCATAAACGCTTTGATCTTCATATGCCTTAGGATAAGTTTTTCTTTGTCTCTGTCCCTCACTCCATTCCTCTTTCCTATGTTCTTATAGCTGCCTCTCTCAGAGATGTACACACATCTAGCTATTATCTCTGTGCCTCTGGAAATCATTCAGATGGAATGGTTTATGGAGAACTAAAGAGGGTGACATCTATTGTTCTGACCATATTCTATAGATGAGAAGCACGTTCCAGACTTGATCAACATTCTGAGAAAGGAGTTGACAGCTATGTAAATATCAGTTATGCATCTAGGAGCTCAGGAACTACCTGAAAGTCTGCCACATCTCCTAAATCCTTAAACCAAGAAAAGCAATGCATAAAGCCTAGTAATTTGCCACAGTCATGATCTGATGCTCTGGCCCACAGATAAGTATTTATATCATCTTGGGCATGTTGTGGAATATTAGTTAAAGATGTGTTACATTTGTTTATGCTATGGAATATTTGTTTAATGATGAAAATTTGTTGCATTCTTTTATGTTGCATTTGTTTAACTCTATGAAGCTGTGTTGCTTTGCCTGTCTAAAACACTTGATTGGTCTAATAAAGAGCTGAACAGCCAATAGCTAGGCAGGAGAGAGAAATAGGTAGGGCTGCCAGGCAAAAAATAATAAATAGAAGGAGAAAAAGAGAAGAGGGAGGAGCAAGAAAAAGGAAAAGGAGAGGAGGATGTCGGGGGCCAGCCACCTAGCCACACAGCCAGGCATGGAATAAGAAAGAAAGAAAAGATATACAGACATATAGAAAGAGAATAGCCCAGAAGCAAAAGGTAGATGGGGTAATTTAAGTTAAGAGAAGCTGGCTAGAAATAAGCCAAGCTAAGGCCAGGCATTTATAAGGAAGAATAAGTTTCCATGTGATTATGGGTTAGCTGGGTGGCAGGCCCCCTCCCAAAGAGCAAAGAGTAAAAAAAACAAAAAACAAAAAACAATTACACGGGCATTTTTCAGCATAATATTCTATTTAGCTTTAATTGTCAACTTGACAAGATCCTAGAATCATCTGCAAGGGGAAGTCTCAATTGTAGAATTTCTTAAATCAGGTTAGTTTTGGGGGGATTGTCTTGATTACAAGTTGATATAGAAGATTCTAACTCAATGTTGTTGGCACCATTTCTCAGGCAGTTAGCCTTGGGCTGTGGGTTGAGTAGTTGGAGTTATCTGAAAGGAAGGAACTTCAATTGAGAAAATGCCTTAGTATAATCAGCTGTAGACCATTTAAAAAATAAGTGATTGATGGGGTGGGCTTGTTCAGCCCAATGTGAGTGGTGTCATCCTTGGTCTGGTGGTCCTGGGTTCTGTAAGAAAGCAACTTGAGCAAGCCATAATGAGCAAGTCAGTAAGCAGCACTGCCCTCCCCCTGCCACCACCACCATGGTCTTTGCATCAGATCCAGCCTCCAGGATTTTGCTCCCAAATAAACCCTTTTTTCTCCAACTTGCTTTTAGTCATGGTGTTTCATCACAGCAGTAAGGCACTAACTAATAGGGGATAAAAATATAACAAAACAAATCAATCAATCAAACAAACAATAAAAAAAACCTAGCTAAGCATGACCCAAGAAGGGAGGCAGAGTGGGCAAGCCAGCAAGCAGCATTCCTCTACTGTTTTTACTTAATGCTCCCAATTTTGGTTTCTGTCTTGGCTTCCTGTAATGATGTAACTGTAAGCCAAATGAATCTTTTCATTCCCTAAGTTGCTTTGGTCAAAGTGTTTTACTACAGCAACAGAAAACAAACTAGAACCTATGGCAAAAAAGGGCTAAGTGAGAAGAATTAAATCTGTATCCTCTATAGAGGCCACATAGTGGTTACCTGTTAATAAAACAATGTGTAGGTGAAGATACAAGCAGCTGAGTTGGATAAATGGACCAGGTCTCCTTGTTGGAAAGGTGTAAAGATGGGGAAGCCAAGGCAAGAAGGGAGGTCCAATTCTTCTCCCCAACCCAAAAGGGATGCCATTTCCTTCAGGATTCAGAATATAGATGTTCAGAAGACAAAGGACTCTGACCATTAAAAATAGGAGGAAAGTGAGTCTTGGAGTCTTGAAAGTGTTCTCATCCACCATCCAGGATGATAGAAGTATCTTCATTTATTTCCTACCTGGTATAGGGAATGAAGAAAATGACTCTCAACAATGTGATTCCATTGTAGATTCATGGCCTGTGTGGAGAGACCCATAGATAAGGCCCTTGGGCAGGAATACAGAGTCTAGAGAAACCTATTACTAAAGCCCATAGCTAGGATATAAAGGTCAGGTCAACGGAGGCAGAAGGTATTAAGTATGTAAGTAGCACCATGATAATGCTGAGGGTGAGAGTCTCATTGCTATGTCCTGGGAGAGGAGGGGTTGGAGGGACCTTTCAGCCATTCATCCAGTACCAATAAAGGCTCCTCTTAAAACTCACTTTTGCTGTCCACAGTGAAGTTAACCACACGATCTGAGTTAGACTTCTCCAAGCTAATAGAGACTATGAAAGTCTAATTCATGGGGTTCTTGTAGGATGAAACAGAAGTTGGAGCCTAAAAGCTCACAGCACATGTGGAGTATTTCTCTAACTACAATGTCCATTTCTACTAGATGAAAAGAAATATACAAACTTGATATGCCTGCATTAGTATTATTTCTTATTACTGTGATAAAATCATCTGTCAAAAGCATCTTAGAAAAAGGAATTCTTTTAGATCACAATTCTAAGTAACAGTCTATCATAGTGAGAGCAGAGAGAAATGAATGTATGCATGGTCATGCTCAGCTCACCTTTTCATTTTTTTAATAGATGTATAGTCTGGGACCCAATCTCAGCATATGGTTCCATTCACATTTATCTGGATCTTCTCACATTAGTGAACATAATCAAGGTAGTTTCCATAGACATTCTCTTAGACAAAACTCATCCAAATAGTCCTTCATTAAAATTCCCATCAGTGGTAATTCTAGAGTGGGTAAATTGACAATGAAAAGTAGACATCATAACTCCTAAAGAAATTCAAGTTGAGATTATTTAATTGGATAAAGCATTTTCTCTTATAATAAGATACAGCAAAAATCTAGGTAACTAAATGAATCTACAGAGCATTTAGATGCTAATCTGAGCTCCCTGCTTCCTTCATGATCTATATGCAACTGGAAATTTATCAAAAGATATTATAAAAACTCCTGTGAGCAAAGATACATCTATTATTTGTCTGTCTGTCTGTCTGTCTGTCTATCTATCTATCTATCTATCTATCTATCTATCTACCTACCTACCTACCTACCTACCTATCATCTATTTTGTACCTATTAGAGGGGATAGGAAAGGAAAATGGTGGAGGCTTGGCCCATTATAACTAAATTAAGATCTTTAAAGGTCAAACATATTTGTTTTGAATATTGATTTTGAATTACCTGGAAACAAGAATGATTCAAAGACTAAACTGGATCCTATTAAGAGGTATTACAAGGTTGTATTCAAGGAATCCTGACAAGTATGGACTTTATCCAATGGCTGGCCAAGAATGGAATCAGGAGCTAGAGAGCACACAGAACCCAGTGGAAAAATACTGACTCCATCCAGCCTGGGCTGACTTCATGTGTGTTTACCCTCTGTCATACCACAAAGCCCTATACAAATAAAGACCCCGTGGTTGGCCTAATATCTGGTAGTATTTATCTTGCTCAAAATAGTTATGAATGAGATAATAAGTGACTCCCTACTCATTTTTGCTGTGAAGAGGGCCCTGACATTTTTCAGACAATCCTATTTCAAAGACCCAAGTGATTGCTATAGGTGAACAGTCAGACATCTCTTAGCTGCATGATCTAGGAAAAGCAGAGACTTGTGAAGTAGGTAAACAGACAATTAACTTTTGAGAACTGCTGTCTATTCAGGGAGGGCAATTCACCAATAGGAAATGATGAAGTCAAAGAATTGGTACTGTTAGATCTTCCTTCCTCCCTCCCTCCCTCCCTCCCTCCCTCCCTTTCTCCCTCCCTCTCTCCCTCTCTTTCTCTCTCTGTCTCTCTCTCTCTCTCTTTCTTTCTTTCTTTCTTTCTTTCTTTCTTTCTTTCTTTCTTTCTTTCTTTCTTTCTTTCTTTCTTTCTTTCGTCTTTCTCCCTTCCTTCCTTCCTTCCTTCCTTCCTTCCTTCCTTCCTTCCTTCCTTTCTTTTCTTCTTTCTTCTTATTGATGCTTCTGTTAAGTTGGATAATTCTGCTTTTGAGGTTTTGAGGGTCCTTGTTGGAAGTGATTTGAGGGGAATTAGAAGTTGAAAATTGAGCAGATATGATTATGCTTCATTTTCTGTATATTTGGATAGTCAAGAATACAGACAAATTATTATTTTTAAAAAATATATTATTGTTCCTTTTATGGCCTCCTATAAATGATTTGTGGATTCTTCTTATCCATCTTCATTTCAGACTGCCAGTCTGATGAAGGTAAAGAGCTGTAGACATTCTAAAGGAGAAGTCTGTGTGTGTGTGTGTGTGTGTGTGTGTGTGTGTGTGTGTGTGTGTATCTGTGTCTCTGTGTCTCTGTCTCTCTGTATGTGTCTGTCTCTATTTGTGTCTCTCTATTTCTCTATATGTGTACTTATGTGTGTGTGTCTGTCTGTCTGTCTGTCTGTGTCTCTGTCTTTGTGTATGTGTGTGTGTCTCTCTGTCTGTCTGCCTATGTGTGTGTCTCTGTCTGTCTGTCTGTCTGTCTCTCTCTCTCTCTCTCTCTCTCTCTCACACACACACACACACACACACACACACACACACACATAGACACACAGAGTGTTAGGGCACTAGGAGATGAATTTGGTCCTTTTTAGAAGTACCCAAAACTAAACCTTCTTTAATATACAACGTATTTCTTTCTATGTGGATTTTCCAAACGTGTTTCAAGTCCAAAATTTGCTTTTCAGGTATATTTTAAGATATGTCTTCCCGGGTCTTTGATATTGCCCGACAATGGCAGTAGGAAACAATATTCAGGCATTGTGGTGAAAAGGAAATGTAGCAAGCAGGCCTAGCAATTCCACCATTCACTTCATAGGTAATTTCAAATGACAGTATGGTTATATACAGTTTATTTTTGAAAAGTTGTAAATAATGCTTTGCTGTTTTGAGGAAAGCCATTGTTCAGTCTCTTCCTTGTTTCCTCTCTTTCCTGCTGTCACAGTCTCACATATACTCACTTGTAGTTCATCTCTCTTTTCCTTGCCGAATTCTCTTTGCCAGTCAGAGACAACAATGGAAAACTCATGGGAACCATTGTATTTCCAGCAGAAACTGGTAAAGAGCTGCCTACCCTGTCCCTGTGGGGCCAGAAGGTAGCACCAGAATTTGACAAAGGGCTGTGAAACTTCAGACTTCTTCCCATTGCTCTGAGTATCAAATCCCCTAGGTGATGCTCTTGTCTCAGTAGAGACAGTAGAGGTGGGATACTTGGAGCATACCTTGTCACTGTGTGTGTGTGTGTGTGTGTGTGTGTGTATGTGTGTGTGTGCGTGTGTGTGTGTACACCTTCCCCTCTAGAGATCCCACCCAGTGAGGTGACCTGAGTTGGCCTCCTGTGATAGAACAAGGGTGGATTACCCATGTGGTCAGATTTCATGCCTTGATAAGCACAAACTTAATGAGACTGCTTACCTCATCTAATTATTTTTTAAATAAACAAATAAATATTTCACCTATTACAGTATCTACAGGAAAAGAGACACAGGATTCATTCAGATGAGAAATTTTGAAAGCCTATCACAACCACCAACACAAAACAAAAGCAACATGCCCTAACCAGATCTACCACAAAACACACAACGGCTGTTTCACAGAGGAAAACACAGAGGTAGTCCCCAAGCCCTTATGTGGAGGATCTCCATGGTCCCCCACACTCTAGAGGAGCTCTATATAGCCTCCAAGGAGGTTGGAACCAATCTTCACAATGCAGGTGCTTCTGAGTCATCATAGCAGCAGACAACCCATAAGCTAAAAGTTGGCTAACATTATTAATATGTTTCTTGCCCTAGTGTATCAGTTAACAATGTCTTCTTTCAGTCAAAGAAGTTGCATAGATCTCTCCAAAAAGCTTTAGGGTTGTAGTTCATGAAGCATCTAAAGCCATCTCTATGGCCAGCGGAATTTTGAATTCTCTTCTCCTCTGTGTTCATGGGTTCGTTCATATTCTTCCCTTTTATCGCTAACCTGTTTGGTCTTAAACTAGGAAATTAGATGACAATTGACTAGATCCACTGCAGGAATCCACTGGTGCAATAATGCATTATCCAGAGTCACAAAAGGCATGGGATTACTTAGTGAGCTGGGAAAAGTTTCATTGTATCACTTAAGACAATTTTGGGAACAATCCAGTGAACCACAAATCTCTCCCCAACTCTAGAACAAGACCAGATTGAAGATCCCAGCTATTTACCCACAAAGAACAAGTCTTTTTGGTCATCCCTATTTAATATAATTCTCCTAGCACTGCCTAACGTGTTAAGATATCTTAGGTTATTCATAATTGGATCTCAAATGTCTTCTAGCTCAGAAAGGCTGCTACAGCCATGTTTTTAGCTTTTGGTCACATTCCATATTAATTTTGAAGGTTTTTCTTTGTCCATACTTATCAACTAGAAGATCTAATAGAATAGATTTTAAAAATGGCAGCTTGTAGAAATCACCTTTGCTCATACATGTATCTATAATTTATGTACTCATATTGCTACTTTATGCATATGTTGCGTGTTAAATTTTCCTAGGAAAACATGAATACTTAGATTTGCCACAGAACAAAACATGGTTCTATTGAAGTGTAGCTTGATGAGACAATGAGTTTAGTTGGGATTGCCTACAGGAGCATGGGAAACTGAGTAACAGCTACATTGCCAAAGAAGAGTCTCTTCCATCCCAAGCAATTGTTTTTGCTTTTACATCTTTGGGGAGGGGTGGGAACGTTTTCACTGCCTTTAAATACCCTTGGAACCCTTTGTGGGCTGCCTCATACATCTCAAGAACCCTCCCTAACTTACTTGAGGGAATGTTAATGGGCTGAATCTTTTGAGGGACTCACATGAATAATGACAGCCATACCGATTTTTAACATAGCAATGGTCCTCTCAGGCCTAGAGAACAGTACTGCATAACTACATGAAATATTATCTGTAATGTGTTTGGTTTTCTAGGTTGGTTCTAATTTATAGTATTTGATTCTATACAGATCAACTGCATGCCAGTTCCTGGGTCACTTGAATTGGTATAACAAATATGTCAGCTGTCACACCACATAGGTAAATGTTGGCCTTTAGTGAGTGAAGGAAAATGTCCTATTTTTTTTCTTAAGAAAAAATTTTCAATCATTTTACACACCAATCAAATATCCCTCTTCCCTCCTCCCGCCCCCCCCCAGCCTCCTCTGATCAACCCACCCCCCACTCCCACCCACAAGAAGGCAAGGCCTCCCATGGGGAGGCATATCCAGTAGAGGCAAGTCCAGGCCCTTCCTCCTGCCTCAAGGCTGCATGTGGTGTCCAATCATAGGTAGTGGGCTCCAAAAAGCCCACTCATGCACCAGGATCATGGATTCTGATCCTACTTGCTGGGCCCTGCCAAGCAGATCAAGCTACACAACTGTTTCGTCATGCATAGGACCTAGTGCAGTCCCATGTAGGCTCCACAGCCATTGATCCAACTTTAATGATTTCCCAGATAGAGGGAGATATCAAAGGGATAGAGAGAAACACAGGGCTAGGGAAGCTGCCAGGAGTTCCCAAGGATGACCCAGCTTGGGATACTAGAAACAGTGGAGAAGGTGCCCAAACTAAACTGGCTTACCCAAGTGATCAGACTGGTGAATACCCTGTCATCACAGAGCATTTCTCCAGTAACTGATGGAAGCAGATGCAGAGATTCATGGCCAAACACTAGGCCAGACTCTAAGAATCCAGTCAGAGAGAGAGAGGATCAGGATCATGATGGGGAAAACACCCTATTTTAAGTTCAGCTGCTTTAGTGGGTTTGGTGTGTTATGCCTAACAGTCACTAAAATTCAGGGCTTCACATTTCACATGTTCAAGATAGAGTGTACATTTGGTGTACAATTGTGATAAAAAATGCAAATATTTTCTGTGAAAGTATTCTCTGTAATTTAAAATATTTCACAGCAATAAGTATGCCTATTCACAGCAGTAGTTGCTAGTTTGAGAAGAAAAGAAAACTGGTAGAATTTAAACATACATTATTCAATTAAATACTCATTTTTCACAATATTGATGTGAATGTGAAACCTAGGGAAAAACAAAAACTTTGCACTCAAATAGAGGAACAGAACCTGTTAGAAAGTAAATTATATGCAAACACAGAGTGGTAACTTATAGAAACTCAATGGACATTTCTTTTTTAATCACCTTATGATAGCAAGTCCAAAAATGATGAAAACTTTAGGTATAGTTTACCAGGACGAATCAAACACAAGGGGGCGTCTGCTCCATTAATTTTAAAAGACTCTAATGGATTCCACACACACGCAGGCATTTTATCATCTCTAATAGCTGTTTGTATGCATGTCACACAGCACATTTTCAAAAATTTATTAGTCTCATGTACCAAATTTTATGAACATTATAATCTGACTTCTCTGTTCTTAATGTTCCCTAGTGAGGTTATAATTCTATTTATTGCTAAAAAATATTTTTATCACTCTTATTGATTTCAAACATAAAAAATAAAGAAAAGTAGCATATAATGAGTGATACATATTTTAATGATTTGAAAGACAAACTTATTAGAAGTGCTCTGTGTTCTCTGACTCTTTGCACACAATTTTGCTCAGCTATTAGGCAAATAAGTTATAAATCTGATCTAATTTAGGGTGATGTAGCTTCAGTTAAATTTTGCAAGTTCAAGAATAGGAACTCTATAATCACAATCCTTTTAGATCTAAAATGTATGTGAAGCAAGTCATTAAAAAGAATACTTATGATGAGTAAAAATAAACAAACAGCAATAACATAAAACCCAGAAGGTTTATCTTCTTCCCCCTTCTGAAAGTTTGGACTGTGTTGGAACATGTATTTTAGAATATAAAGACATGCGTGCATGTGTGTACATGCGTGTGTGTGTGTGTGTGTGTGTGTGTGTGTGTGTGTGTGTGTTTTAGCATGATCAAAGACGGAGAGGTTCAAAGTCACAGTATTACAAAGGGATAGTATTTGGAAAACTTGCTAAGGAAGGCCTTTCTGGTGAAGTGACACTATTTCAGATAGCATCAACAGAAAGCTCGAATCTACTGAAGGTGGAACATGTTCTTTGAAGAACATACAGATAGCAGTGTGGCTGGAGCTGAATGATCATGTTCAATATGACATGCAGAAAGCATCAGAGAGAACATTAGGCAGGGTTTATAAAGACATAACCATGATCTGAATGAAAAAGACACCAAAAGTCCCGAGACGATGAATGACATGATCTGACACCTGCCTTTGAAATGTTAGATTGTTTGCATGAGTTGATCCTGGCCAGTTGTTAATGACCTATGAAACTACTTCAGTGCTGCAGTTGAGAGGTGGGGATGGTTGGCATCAGATTATTATAGTGGATATGATTTAGAGAATCGGAATTGCTTGTTAGTGGATAAAGTATAGAATGTAAAAGAAATGGAGGAGTCAAGAATGACTATAGTCATTCACCTCTGTGGTGATATTGTGTCCCCCAATATATTGTGCACCTTAATAAACTTATCTTGGGTCAGAGAACAGAACAGCCATTAGATAGACATAGAGGCTAGAAAATGGTGGCACACACACCTTTAATCCTAGCATTCTGGAGGCAGAGATCCATCCGGATCTCTGTGAGTTTAAAGTCACACTGGAAACAGCCAGGCATGGTGACACATGCCTTTAACCCCAGAAAGTGATGGTGAGAAGCAGAAAGATATACAAGGCATGAAAACCAGGAACTAGAATCTATTAAGCTTTTAGGTTTTAGCAGCAGTTCAGCTGAGATCCATTTGGATGAGGACTCAGAGGCTTCCAGTTTGAAGAAACAGGATTCAGCTGAGAAGTTGTCAAGGTGAGGTTAGCTGTGGCCTGTTCTGTCTCTCTGGTCTTTGAGTGTTCACCTCAATATCTGTCTCCTGCGTTTGTTTTTATTAATAAGACCCTTTAAGATTTTTGCTACATACCTCAAGTAATTCGAAAACAGAGTTAGAATTAGCTGAAAGGTAGAAGTCTGAGAGGAAAGTGGATTTTAAGAGGACAATAAAGAATCTGGTTTCTGTGACTTGTCTACTAGGTATTATGAAAAAAATATTATAGACAATTGAAGGTGTGAATTGAGAATTAAAGATGAAGCTAAGCATCACAGGAGTCAGTGGTGGAAAGCATAAACTTCCAGTCACTACACCAGCATGGCACTACTTATAAGAGTTGTCTAGGAGACACATGCACACATTTATTGCTATTTATTAGAGTGATTTGTATGGGCAGGATCAGGATATCTCCTCAGTATCTGTCTCCTTGCTGGTGTGCCACAGGAACTTGAAGCCAATTATTCCAAGAAATGGAAGCCTCAGAGCAAGATGGACTAATAATTCAGTTGAGCCCATGGCTCCCTAGCGAGTTGCTGCTGTGAGACCCACTTGAAAGACTGAAGAAAATGCAATTGGAGGTTCATAGGATCATATAAGGAGACTAATGAAATATTATCAACCCCCCAGATATTAAGGACTAACAAAAAAAAAGATGAAGGAAAAAGAGATAAGTCTGAGCACTGAGTATTTTAAATATCAAAATGACAATAAGTAAATTATACTCTACTTGCACAAAACTTAAATCCAAGTGGATCAAAGACCTCAACATAAATCCAGTTACTCTGAACCTGATAGTAGAGAAAGTAGGAAGTACTCTTGAATGCATTGACACCAGAGATCACTTTCTAAATAAAACACCAATAGCACAGACACTGAGAGAAACAATCAATCAATAGGACCTGTTGAAACTGAGAAGCTTTTGTAGAGCAAAGGACACGGTCAACAAGACAAAGCGACAGCCTACAGAATGGGAAAAGGTCTTCACCAACCCCACATCTGACAGAGGGCTGATATCCAGAATATATAAAGAACTCAAGAAATTAGACAACAAAATGCCCAACAGTCTAATTAAGAAATGGGCTATAGAACTAAACAGAGAATTCTCCACAGAGGAAGTTCAAATGGCTGAAAGACATTTAAGGAATTGCTCAACATCCCTAATTATCTGGGAAATGCAAATCAAAACGACTCTGAAATACCACCTTACACCTGTCAGAGTGGCTAAGATCAAAAGCACAGAAGACAGCTTATGCTGGAGAGGATGTGGATCAAGGGGAACTCTCCTCCACTGCTGGTGGGAATGCAAGCTTGTTCAGCCACTTTGGAAATCAATATGACGCTTCCTTAGAAAATTGGGAATCCATCTCCCCCAAGACCCAGCTATAGCACTCTTGGGCATATACCCAAGGAATGCTCAATCATTCCACAAGGACATTTGCTCAGCTATATTCATATCAGCTTTGTTTGTAATAGCCAGAACGTGGAAACAACCTAGATGCCCTTCAACTGAAGAATGGATAAAGAAATTATGGTACATATGCACAATGGAGTACTACTCAGCAGAGAAAAACAATGACATCATGAGGTTTGCAGGCAAATGGATAGATCTAGAAAAAATCATCCTGAGTGAGGTAACCCAGAAGGACAAACATGGTATGTATTCACTCATAGGAGGATACTAGATGTAAAACAAAGATGACAAGACTGCTACACAACTCCAGGGAGGCTACCTAGAAAACGGGACCCTAGGAAAGACTCAAGGATCACCCAATGACAGAGAAATGGATGAGATCTACATGAACAACCTGGACGACAGTGGGAGTAATGAAGGGCAAGATTTGAGGGAAATAAAGCTTAGGGGAGCAGGAGATCCCAGCTGGATCAAGAACAGAAAGGGAGAACAAGGAATAACAGACCATGATAAATGAAGACCACATGAGAACAGGAATAGGCAGAGTGCTGGAAAGGTCCCCAAAAATCCACAATGATACATCCTCTGTAGACTGCTGGCAATGGTCAAGAGAAAGCCTGATCTGACCTAGTCTGATGATCAGATGGCTAAACACCCTAACTGTCGTGCTGGAACTCTCGTCCAATAACTGATGGAAGTGGATGCAGAGATCCTCAACCAGGCCCCAGGTGGAGCTCCAGGTGTCCAACTGTTGAGAAAGAGGAGGGTCTGCAAGAGCATGAATTTTTGAATCCAAGATTGCAAAAAGCACAGGGACAAATAGCCAAACGAATGGAAGCACATGAATTATCAACCAAAGGCTGTGGAGCCCCCAGCTGGATCAGGCCCTCTGGATAAGTGAGACAACTGAATAGCTTGATCTGCTTGGGAGGCATCCAGTCTGTGGGACCAGGATCTGTCCTTAGTGCATGAGCTGGCTGTTTGAAACCTTAGGCTTACACAGGGACACTTTGCTCAGTCTGGAAGGAGGTGACAGGACCTGCCTGTACTGAATCCACCAGGTTTCAATGAATCCCCAGGGGTGCCTTGATCCTGGAGGACATGAGAATGGAGGGGAGGGGCTGGGGGGAAGGTAGGGGTTGGGGCAGAAGGGGGGAGGACAGGGGAACCCATGGCTGATGTATAAAATTTAAAACACATAATAATAAAGAAAAAAAAAATATTCACATAAAAAGAATTATACTCTTCTTCAAGAGAGGAAACAAGCTTAGGGGATTGGGCTCTGGATTGCAGAACAGGACATTCTAAAGTGGAACACTAGGAAGTTCAAAGAAGAAATAATAAAATCCCATGTCAAAATAATGCTTAAAGGGGGCTCTACTTGGGTGTAAACACACAGATACGAATTCAGGGTAGAGATCCAGAGGGAAAAGCAACCATGGCAAACTAATCACTACAGAAGATGTAGCATTTTAATGTCCTATGCAAGTAGCAGGACAGCTTCTAAGGGAAGACATGGATGTTTCCTGACAAAATATTAGTAAATGCATGGGAGTTTTGAAACTAAAGTGTGCAGGTTTGAATGAGAAATGTCCTCCGTACCTCAGGGCTTAGTGCAACTGTTCGGGGAAAGTTTGGGTGGTAAATGGCCTTGCCCGGAGAAGGATGTCACTACAGCTGGGGTTTGAGAGTTAAAAGCCTCGCTCACTGTTGGTTCATTGTCTCTGCTTTGTTCTTGGAATTCTGAGCCCTCAGCTTGCCTGCCATCCCTGTTGGTAGTTGTCTCATTTATCTTCCATGATGGACTCATCTGACTGGAACCACAGCCCAAATAAACTACTTCTTCCATAAGTTGTCTTGTTCCATATTTTGTCACAGAAAGAAAAGTAAATAATGCAATAAGCTTGAGAAATCCATTATTCATTGATCTCTCATTGATCTGTCTATCATATATCTATCTAGCTATCTATCTCTCTGTTTAATCTGTTGTCTGTCTTAGTATTCTAGTGCTGTGAAGAGACACTGTGACGAAGGCAACTGTTACAGAAGAAAATATTTAATTGGGGGCTGGCTTACAGTTTCATAGGGTTAGCCCATTACATCATGGTGTGGAGCATGGCAGCAGGTATGGTAGGCATGGTGCTAGAGAAGTAGTTGCCAGTTAGAGCGGTAGACATTGGACTTAGTTTGGCTTCTGAAACCTCAAAGCCCATCTCCAGTGACACATTTCCTCCAACAAGGACATTCCTCTTAATCTTCAAATAGTGCCATCCCCTGGTGACTAAGCATTCAAATATCTGAGCCTATGGAGGCTACTCTTATTCAAACCACCACTCTGCCTAATCTACCTGTCTTGTATGTGTCTGTCTACTATCTATTATCATTTATCATTGGTATAACTCAGTTATACCTGATAAATTGGATAATACATAATTTTTAAACAAAATTAATCTCGTGCCAGAAAATAAAGAGACTTGTAGTAAAAATGGAAAAAAAAAATCTGGTATTTCCTTGATTTTATGGAAAATATTTCTGTGACTTTGACTGGGATTTCTTCTTCTATAGCTATGATTTGTATGTTATCTGTATAGTGTCCTTACACTCATTCACATTTGCAGCATTTAGTGGACTCAGTGGGTTTAAAAGAGTTATGAAATTAGGAGGCAGCATTGGTATAGAGACTGATGAGAGCTGTCCAGGAGAGTGGGGGTGGACTTATAAAAACAGAGTAACAATGAATGAAATTCTCTAACAAGAAATTTTTGAAATTTAGTTCTTTCTGTTGAATTAGACACTATTAATAAAACATTAAGAATTGGTCTATATGATTAAAAACTGAAGACCGTCTCTTCGTGGCAAAGGAGGAATTATCAGAAGACAGAGTAGATGAAGTCTCAGCAGAACACTACACACAGGATACATAGTGAAGCAGCTAGGAAACAGAAAACTATTCACAGTGGCCTTAACACTTAGGAAAAGGAGGAACCAGAGTTTCTCAGAAGATACATGGTTATTTGCCTCTGAGGAAGAACAATTGTGTATTGACTAGGAATGCTCCAGGCAATACAGGATAAATAACAACCCAGCCTTCTTCTAGTGTCAAGAGCAAGGGTCACTGTGAAGACAGGAAATGCCTCCTGCAGAGAGATACTGAAAGGACCCTTGAGTAAGACAAACAACAGGGTGAAAAGAAACTCCCAAGAGGAACCAGAAGCAGCAGCAAAACCTTACACCTGTAAAAATTAACTCACAAAGTGATAAAGTGCAGACATTTTAATAAGAGAAGCCTTCTTTTAATTACTACTACTACAGTTAGCATGGAAAGTTTGATGGAGAAAATAAAAGATCTATAAATGAATAAATAAGTGAATAAGAGCCTGGTGTGGTGGCTCACAGCTTTAAAGCCAGTACTCAGAGGAGAGGTAGGTGGATCTCTGATTTGAGGGACAGCCTGGTCTACAAAGTGAATTGCAAGCCAGTCACAAATACATAATCAGACACTGTCTCAAAAACAAAGAAGAAAGAAGGAAGGAAGGAAGGAAGGGAGGAAGGAAGGAAGGGAGAAAGGAAGGGAGGGAGGGAGGGAGGGAGGGACGGAGGGAGGAAGGAAGGAAGGAAGGAAGGAAGGAAGGAAGGAAGGAAGAAAGGAAGGAAGGAACATAGGAAGGATGGAAATAGGTAAAAAAAAATAAAAGGAAAATAGAGAGGACAATAGGCTCAGTGGAAAGTAAAATCGTGATAATGTGAATGACTAGGTCAACACATCTGAAGAAATAAAGTATGCATAATTACACATCTGTGTATATATACACATACATAATTGAACATATGTTTGTAATATATATGAGCATATGTATACACACATAACAGTGTATGTGTACCTTAGAACTAACTCAGGAAGATGCACAAGATCTAATTGTTTCCAAGCTCTAATGAAATATTTGTATTTATATTGTTTCTCATACCTGAAATAACTAGCCGAGACTATTTTTACAAACATGTATTCAGTGACCAAGCAGTTTCACTGTCACAAATTCTCCAAAAGGACAGGATAATAACCCAGTAAAGCCAGGCTGCTTTACCACTACACATGCTGGCCAAGTGCTATGCCATTAAACTACGTCTTCTGACATTCCAGAAGCTTCTGTGCCTCTCAAATAGCATCTAAAAGATACCGTAAATATGGATCATAACAATTTAGAAGAATCTTCTTTAACTTGGGATCAGAACAAGGAGATTCATTAGCCTTACTTTTTTTTTTAAAACTTTTTATTGGTTCTTTGCGGATTTCACATCAGGCACCCCAATCCCATTCATCTCCACGTCCCTTTACATTTGAGCTTAAAACCTCCCTCCCAAAATAAGATAAAATTTAAAAGAAAAAAACAAAAACCGCCAAATAAAAACAAACAAAAAAAACCAAAAACCAAACAATATCAGCATGAAAGATGTAGTGTGGCCCAGTGGGTCACACAGTAAACCCTTTAGTCCATACATCTTTACTTCTAAGTGTTCATTGCAATGAGTCATTAGTCTGTCTCGGGGCCTCTGGTTTCTGCTACACTATAGATACTGGGCGCTCATTGGGACTCCTCTTGTGTATCCTGTTGTTGCCCTGTGTTGTGGAGATCTGGAGCTTTGATCTGCAGGTCTGGCCCCTTCACATGCTCCAGCAGTTTGTAGATGAGGTAGATGTTAGGATGGGCTAACTCATAGTCCTGGTTCTGGAACTAGGTGGTAGCTGAGTTGGTCAGTCCACCAGTTTTTCCTCATTGTCACTACCCAGGTGAGCTCTCCAGCACTGTCCCAGCTAGGTCACCCAAGGCAACAATCACTAACCGAGTGGGGCCAGTTCTCCTGCTCACACATCCTCGGGGTTGGAACACAGCTCCACTGTTGTGCCCAAGTGAGGTGAAGGGTCCACTCTTCAAAGTGCTACAGTTGGTGAGGCCAGGACCAGCTCTCTTTCTCTCACCCCTGCTATCACATGGCATTCTAAGGGGAGGTGGGGTCAGCTCTCTTGCTCTCATGCCCTCAGGGATTGTTCATCTGTGTCCCTGCCAACAAGGTCAGCTCTATTGTACTGCTTGGTCAAGGGGCAGGGCCTGATCTGAACTCTGCAGGCTGTGAGAGCCAGGAAAACTAGGCCCACTCTCATGACCTCAGGGGCAGCTCTCCAACCCTCCACTGGCAGCCTGGGGCAGGGTAGGGGTAGGAGGTAGAGCATCTCTCCCTTGCCCAGTGTATGACAGGTAGGCAATAGGTTAACTCTCTTACTCTCATACCTTCAGGGCCAGCTCATCCACACCCCCACCAATCGGGTCAGCTCTATTATACTGCTCAGGCACGGTTTAGGGCCCACTTTCCTGAGTGCGGTAGTTGGTGAGGGGCAAGGCCAGCTCTTTCTAGTGCTGTGGCCAGCGAAGGGTAGGGGCAACTCTTTGTAGCCCTATCCTCATGGTCTTTGGTGGTAACAGAAGCCACAGACATAAACACAGACCATAACACCAGACATGGCCAGGTGCCCAGGCCTAAATGCCACATGACTCTGAATGGCAATGTAGGCCCCAGCAGCCACAAGGCCCTTGGACACTAACATGACCCTTGGTGGTGGCTCTGACCCCTGATATCAGTGTGGCCTTTGGTGGCAACATGGGCCATAGATATCAACACAGACTTGGACCACAGAACTAGACATGATCTTTGGCAGCAGCTCAGGCCCAGATGTCATCATGGCCTGGGTTGGCAGTGTAGGCCATTCAGATCAGTGTGGACCCATTGGCAGTGCAGCCTTACCTTTTGAACATCGTAATAAAAGACTTAGCTAGAGAATGAGTACATGGGAGTGTATGTAAAACCCAATAATGATTAGAGAGGGAAGCATACAGTTGCATACACGGCATTTTTCTTGATTGTTGATACAAAATGCTGAAATGGGTTCAAAGATAGAATCGGCAATGTGCTAGGAATGAGATCATCATGAAAACTGCACTGTAAAATGTGGGCAAATAAGACATCCATGTATTAGTTACAACATTCCCCATGTGTGTAAATCTGCCTAGATCAATAGGTGTCTGACTCAAGATCTCTTACTATTTGCTTTAATTGTTACTTGGGTATCTTCCAGAATTGAATGTCTATATCTTAATTTTTGCACATGTTAAAATATTTGCCACTTTCATTCATGAACTAACATTCACAAGGTTCTACAAGGCTTATTGAGCTTTGGGATTGTGGAGAGTTGGAATATTACAGGTCCAGAGACTAATTTCTAACTATCTTTGAATTTTTTGCTTTTAATATTTTGCTTTTGTGTTTTAGTTCTATGTATGTGTGTAGGGTGTGTGTGTGTGTTTGCACATGAGTGCACATACCCTTAGAAGCCAGGAGAGGGGGTCATGTACCCTGTGTAGATGGTTGTGAGCTTCTGAATCTGGGGGCTGGGAACCGAACTCAGTGTTTTGCAAGAGCAGAGCCTGAACCTAACCACTGAGCCATCTATCTATTCCCTGTCTCAGTCCCCTTAAAATCTCCTCATTACCCACCTCTGTGTATGACTTAGTATCTGGTGACTATCAGTTGAAATCCTACTGCCCTAGTGTCACCAGAAGGCTAAGAATACTGACCTATAGCATCTGAGACCTACAGCAGTGAACTCCCAGCTTGCCATAACTCACCCTATCCTGCGTTCCTGCCCATTTGAGATTATATTGCTTTATGTCCTCCTCTTCTTTCAAGATGTTCCTGCAGGTGGTATTACTTTGAAAGTTACTAGTTACTCATTTTTATATGAGATTTTTCTAATTTTTTTTTAAATTATTTAAATTTTCAGTTATGGGGAAACAAACAAGTACCTCACACATGCTGGGCAAGAACTCAACCACTGAGCAACATCCCCAGTCAAATCTCTGGACCTCTAAAAGGAGATGGGTTAAGATGACTTTTCTTGCTTCATGCTTAAAAGTACAGCAGCTTATTATATTTTGTTTCCTGTGTGTGTGTGTGTGTGTGTGTGTGTGTGTGTGTGTGTGAGTGTGTGTGTGTGTGTGTGTGAACATTTGTGCCCCATCCCCAATGTTTATCTGAATTTTGCTGACTTCCTCCCCTGGGCCACTCTGCTGCTCAGTTTGTTTACTGTGCATCTTCAGCACAGTGCCTGTCCAGCATTGGGGTATTGCAACATTTGTAAGTGACATGTATGCATCTCTTCTGTCTTTTTCTGATGGGCCCTTTTCCTCAGGACCCACACACTTGACCCAGCCTCTCCTGTTTTCACCTTCCATTCATAACTGGTCCTCAGCTTTCCTAACAGTCACCCACTGGCTGTTTTCCAGTGTGTCTCTTCTCAGATGAGGTAGATCATTTTGTTTTCTCTTTTTCTTCTTCCTACACAAAAGCAGAGACCATGAAGTCTTGTTCTGTTGCAGGATTGTTTGCACTCACTGTGTTGGGCATTATGTTGGCATTTTCATCAGTGCGGGGGTACATAGGAGTTTTGAGATTTACTCTGTTCACTCTATCAAACCTCAGGGATTTATGGAGAGCTAAAACAAGGTCAGAATCAATGCTGCTGTATGCTCAGAATCCCAGGTCTTTAATTTTTCCAAGGGACAAATTTTAATCCTTTATTATCCAGATGGAAATTGGTTTAATTTTAAAATGTGAACATTGAAATAATGGTAGGCTTCAATTAGTTATACTTTTGGGTCTGTTCTTGGTAAGCAAGCATCAACAGAAGGCTTAGACAAGTGAAGATAATAATATAAAATAAGGATCATAATCACATTGGAGCGACTGACTTCAAAACACATTTCAGAAGCTTCTGGAAACAACAGCTTGACTGTTCTGTGTGATGTCCTCATTCTGTTAGCTCCAGGAAGACACACAGAGCAGCAGGTGTGGCTGTGTACTGTGCTTCCTTGGGGCCTGGCAGAGGCCCTTGTTGGTTAATGGCTCATGCCAATGAACTCAGTTCTCCCCCTCTTGAATATTGCAGTTCCTGTCATACAGAGCAGGGCCAGCTGAACTGTTTGTATGTATGCTTTCTGTATAATCCTGTAAACATCCTCAGCAACATAAAGGAAACTCATTACACACCTTCTGTATTTGGAAGGTAATCTTGTAGTGAGTTGCACTAAAGTATGGGCAAACCCTTCAAAATTCCATTAAAAAAAAACAACCCTGTTTTATTGTGTCTTTCATCCTTAAAACTCTAGACCTCTGAACCACTAATGGTACTAACATCTGTATCAGTTCCCATTTTCCAGATGAAGCAGGACCAGTTGGTTTTAAAGAAGGGAACTGTGGTTTCTCCCTAAATGTATAGATGGAAGAAATTTTATTACTAAAAACACCAGGTTCTTGTGAACATGAAGGCTAGCACATCCTGTCTGTCATGTGGGCAGCAGGCTGGTGACTCCTAAGTGCTCATGATACAGCTGATGCCTGAAAGTTAGCAGCCCAGAGAGCCAGGGAAGTAAGAGCAGAGAGGAAATCTGGATGTGGTCTGCTGGAGAGTCTCCCTGTTGCTGAGGGGTACCTCTCCTTCAGTTCTCCATGGGCTTTCAACAGAATTATAGTAGAAGACAGGTTTCTTCCAGATTCAAAATTTGTTAATTTAAATGTTAATCTTGTTGAAAAAACTCTTCAAGTTGATTTGTTGTTAGGACTAAAATACTAAATTTTTAGACCTGAGCATTTTCTCTAGTACCTAACTAGAGAATTGTTAAAACCTAGTACAATAGAAATGCCATGATTGCAAGGGGAGAATAATCTATGATTCAATCACCTCTGCAGTAAAAAGGAGAGAGTGGTTCTCAACTTACTATTTCCTTATAATCCTTTACATTTTACCTAAGACTACAGTGCACTTTGGTATGTAACATTTTATGGCTGCAGATTCAGTTTAAGAGAAATCGTTGTTTCTTGGAGAATGAGTTCAAATTATGCAGTAATGTTGTTGTAGCTTAAATGCACTCCAGAGCTCAAGTTCAATGTTTTTTGTAAGAGATACATAATTATACTTCTTTCCTTAAATTTACATAACTTCTTCTATACATATTTATGTAGTGATTTTACTAAAAGTTCTTTTTAAAAGATTTAAATAATGATATAATATTTTTCTTAATTATTATACTTCTCATAGTTCTTATAATTACACCTTTTTTTTGTTTTTTTCAAGACATGGTTTCTCTGTGTGGTTTTGGTGCCTAACCTGAATCTCGCTTTGTAGAACAGGCTGGCCCAGAACTCACAAAGATCCGCCTGGCTCTCCCAAGTGGTAAGATTAAAGGCACGTGCCACCAATGCCTGGGCTCTATTACATTTCTTAATTCTTATACTTCTCTTATCTAAATTCATCACTCTGTGTGTGTGTGTGTGTGTGTGTGTGTGTGTGTGTGTACATTAATGCCAGTTGCTGTTTCAGAAATAAAGTAATTGATAACCACTAAGCATAAAATCATAACAAACAAACAAAAATTAAAAAAAAAAAAAACAGTTTTAGGGAATCTATCCAGAAGAAAAAAGTTACATCCATTAAAACCAGAAAATAGTTAATATTTGAAACTATTATAATTTAAGATTTCTGTTCCATTAATTTTTAATGGACTCCCTAACAATGAACTACTCAGCGTGTTTTTAAATGTTTGCCAGTTATTCTCTTATATATCTGTTGGAGGAAAATATATATGTTTAATATGCTGGGTCAAAAGCAACCACTGAAATTAATGAAGTTAAGTGTAATGAACCCACATGAGATAATTCAATTATAAAAAAGGCATATCTGAGTGAATCCAGGAAGTTTACTATTAATTTTCCTTAAATTAATGTCAAGTGCTTCTTGCAAAAGTTATTAGTTTTGTGTGAACTAATAGCTTTTTCCCAAGTTTCACAAATTAAAAGCAAATGTGTTTTCCATGAAAAATAGACCTTGTTTTTCTCATTTTTAATTTGCAAAAGCAGCATTTCTCAAGCTCTGTTTTCTCTTTCATGACTTCTTTCTTTTGGTAGATATTAGTCACTTTTACCTTCAAAGCAATTTTTAGTTTATGTATGTAATACATGTATGTCAACTCATACTAATAAACAAAAAAAAATCCATTTTATTTAGTCTCATTTTTGCTAGATATCTTAGTTACTTTTCTGTTGTTGTGAGAAAGCCCTATGGCCGATAGTAACTTATAGAAGAGTTTATTTTTAAAAGGCTTATGTGTTCAGAGGCATAAGAGTCCATCATTGTGGGCGGCATGGCAGCCATTGGTAGGCATGATATAGGGGTAGAAAGCTAAAAGACTACATTTTTTTTCTCTCTCTCTCATAGATTACATCCCAATTCCAGTTTCCCTTCTTTCCTCTCCTCCCAGAACCCTGCTGCCTTGCCTCTCCCACAGGACCACTCCTCCTCTGTTTCCCTTCAGAAAGAGGAAGTCCTCTCAGAGATAGCAAACAACCATGGCATATCAAGTTGCAGTAAGACTAGTCACATCCTCTCATATTAAGGCTGGGTGAGGCAACCCAGTAGAAGAAAGGGGGTCTCATAAGCAGGAAAAAAAAGAGTTAGAGACAGCCCCCACACACAATGTTAGAAGTCCCACAAGAACACCAAACCACACAACCATAACACATATGCAGACAGCTTTGATCAGATCTATACAGGTTCCCTGATTGTTGGTTTAGTCTTTGTGAGTCCCTAGGAGCCCTGGTTAGTTGATTCTGTGGGTTTTCTTGTGGTGCCTTTGACTCCTCTGGCTCCTCTAATCCTTCCTCCCCTTCTTCCACAGGGTTACCTGAGCTCCATCTAACGCTTGGGTGTGGGTCTCTGCATCTGTTTCCATTAGTTGTTGCATGAAGCCTCTTAGAGGATTATTGTGCTAGGATTACATTTTTAATCACAGAAAGCAAACAGAAAGCAAACTGATATCCTGCAAGACTATTAATTCAAAGCCTGCTCCCAGTGATGTACTTCCTCCAGGAAGGACGCACCACTTTCCCAGACAGCTGTACTAACTAGGGACCAAGTATTCAAATGCTTGAGCCTAGGAGAGACATTCTCATTCAACGTACCACCCAAGATGATTTCATAAGGCCCTACATCTTCAATGTGATATTAGTATTACAGAAGGGTCATCACTTTATGCTTAGTGTTCCTGATGAAGAAATCATATTTTGGGTTTCTTTTATTCCTATAATACTTCAATAAAACAGAGCCAAAAGTAAGTTTTAAATATTAATACCTATTAAAGTCCTCCAAGGAACACTGCCTGGATTTGAGGGGTAACTGCCTTTAAGTGCAAGTTTCACCATCAAAACAAAATGTAATTTAAAATTAAATATCTTTGGAATGTAAGATGGTTCAATGGACAGTAGAGCTTGCTGATCAAGCCTAAAGACCTGAGTTCCAGTCCCACTAACCGTGTAAAACTCTAGGTGTTGCCCATACACCTGAAACACTAGTACTTTGAGGCATAGAGGAAGGAAGAATTTGAAAGGACTCACTGGCCATGAGTCTAGCCAGAAAATGGTGAAGTCAGGGTTGGTGACAGACCCTGTCTTGAGGAAATAAGGTGAAGAGTAATAAAGCAGGACACTTGAAGTTCTTCTCTGGCCTTCATGTGTATTCCTGTACACAAATATGCATATACAACACACTCATACACAAAAAGCTAAAAGAAAATAGTATTCCTGTTTGTACCCTGACCAAAGTAAATTTACATATGACATGTCAGACTGTGGGGCATGTTTTAATGATGTTGAATAGAATTATTTGGCTTTATCCATGATATTCATTTAATCTAATATCAATTTTTGTCAAACCAAGAGCTCTTCAAATGTTTTCCTTGCCAATTGAATTTGAATTTCTTTTCTGAAGATGTTGAGTTATTCTAACTTAATTCATGGGCTTCTTATGTTAACTATTGTAAACAATAATAACCATTAGACTTAGTGTCTAAAATCATCACTGATGATTTCTACAAGTTTGTTGAACATATCAATCTTGACTGTGCTTGGCTGCCCTTCATGATACTCACGGCTGCTCAACAAAGAAACCTGGAACTAGCTTTGTCTGTGGGAGTTCATGGGAACCCATTCATGTAAGGATCTTCAGTGAGCTGGCTGTTAGCTAAACAAGGATGGCACTAGGTGGTTCCTGTAGTCTCTTTCCCAAACAGGTGATGTATGTTTAGGAATCTACCAGACACCTCCCTAGATTTAGTGATACCAGGATGAGTCATAAAATTTAGCACGTAGGCATATCCATAGAGTGGTTTGTTGCAGGAAAAGGAAACCGAGCAAATAGCCTATGGGGAAAAGTCCTAAGGAAACCAGACACAGCTCTCCAGGATCCTCTTTCAATGGAGGTACACGGGCCACACTCAACCCCTCCAGCAATGGATTGCAACATGTCTGCAATCTTATCTACCAAGGAAGTTCATTAGAGACTCACTCATTTAGGATTGACAAAGGACAGGTCACAAAGACACTATCTTCCTGGCTTCTCCAAAATGTTCAGAATCTCAGAAGGAAAGAAGTTTTGTTTTTGTTTTTTGATACTGTTTAAAACCCATCATGGAATTAAGTTTTACCAAGGACAGCTTTATCAGGCCTGATGTTGTTCATTCTTCGTGCAGTATTATTCCAGGCTTCTAAGGTCCTCTTGAAGCCTAATTTAAGAATTGACATACATTGTTGCTGACTGGACAAAGAGAGTCATAGATTCAAGAAGAGAATAGACTCACTTTTTCCATCTGTCCATCTGTCCATCCATCTGTTCTTCCCTCCTTTTTTCTATCCTTATTTTCCTTCATTCCTTTCTTTCTTTCTTTCTTTCTTTCTTTCTTTCTTTCTTTCTTTCTTTCTTCCTTCCTTCCTTCCTTCCTTCCTCCCCCTCTCTCCCTTTTTCTTTCTTTCTTTCTTTCTTTCTTTCTTTCTTTCTTTCTTTCTTTCTTTCTTTCCTTTCTCCCTCCCTTTGTTCTTTCCTTCCTTCCTTCCTTCCTTCCTTCCTTCCTTCCTTCCTTCCTTCCTTCCTTCTTTCTTTCTTACAAGGTCTTATGTAGTCCAGACTGGCATCAAACTCACTCTGTAGGAAGGAATGTCCTTGAACTTCTGTTTCTTCTGCTCCTAGCTCCCAAGTGATTAGATTTCAGGCTTA
Source organism: Onychomys torridus (assembly GCF_903995425.1). NCBI lineage: Eukaryota > Metazoa > Chordata > Mammalia > Rodentia > Cricetidae > Onychomys > Onychomys torridus. The sequence goes on from NC_050454.1 coordinate 62,922,902, forward strand.
TATTATTATGTGTAGTTCATTGTGGTGCAAGATATTAAACCCAGGGTTTCATATCACCAAGCAAGTACTATACCAATTGAACTGCATCCTAGCCTTCCCTATGAACTTCACCATGTGATATTTGATACCCTTCCCACCTCATCTGGAGTTGCTGCAACAGTTCTTACCAAGAGTGCAATTAATCTAATGTACTTCCAAAACTTCTATCCTTTGTCTTAAAAATTTAGGAGAGACTTATTGTGGTGATATTTTGTTGTACTCAGATAATGCTTGCCTGAAGATCAGAGGACAGAGCCAGCCACAGAGTTTAACATAGAGGTCAGGCAGTGGTGGCAAACACCTTTAATCCTAGCACTCGAGAAGCAGAGATCCCTGTGAGTTCAAGGCCACGCTGGGCTACATGAAACTGATCCAGTCTAAGAAGAAACAGAGCCAGGCACTACTGGCACACAACTTTAATCCCAGTATTTGGGAAGCACACATGCCATTAATCCCAGCACTAGGAAGGTTGAGATAGGAAGCAAAATGGCTGGGCAGGAAAAAGCATATAAGACATGAGAAGATAGGAACTAGAGCCTTTTTGGCTGAGGACTCAGAGGCATTCAGTCAGAGGATTCATGGAGTTGGCAAGGTGAGAAGTAGCTGTGGCTTGTTCCTTTGTCTCTCTGATCTTTCAGCATTTATGCCAATATCTGGCTCTGAGTTTTTAATAAGACCATTTAGGACTCATGCAGCAACTTATACCTTGCTTGGTTCCTATTCTATAATGAGAATTAATCACAATTGCATTTTGGATAAGAGTCTCCTGTGCTCAGCCCAGATGGCTAGGATTC